>NC_056747.1:312708094-313008094 GCF_019279795.1 Protopterus annectens | reverse complement strand
TGTCATATGTGTTCTCCAAGTCCAGGAATGCCCATTTAGACTCTTTCCTAATCAATACTGTGTTCTCAGCCTTTTATAAACATCAGGTCGGTGGTGCTGCATCCTGATCTGAGTCTGAACTGATCATCTCCTATGTTACTTTCTGTTACTCTGCATATGCACTTATCAATCCCTCTCTCCAGCATGGTTATGCAATATGACAGGGGTTGTCCAACTATAGCAAAAACCCTGTGTCCTATCAGCAAGCCTATTATTGAGTGTAGCTATCCTTATTTCATGTTTACCATGTTGACTGAGTTTAGATTCAGATTTAACTCAACAGAGCTATCTCAAGTAACCCAAGCTGGGCAACTGGACAAAAGCTGGCCAGTGCTTTATTAAACCAGGGCTATTGGGCTTTATGACAGGCACACACACACACACACTCTCCAATAGACCCCTCCCACTGTTAACATGGGTCTCTAGTATATGTCATATAATGCCTTACTGCAGGCTCATGTAACAGGCTTAGTGGTCTCTGTAACTTCTTTTTCTGGAGCTAAAACACTGTCTTCCACAGTTTCCTTTTAGGAGATCTATACTGAATTGGTCAGTTCCTATTTGCTCAAGCATGACCACTTGATGCTTTGTTTTCTCATTCTTGTTTGCTCACTGTGTAATGATACCTTGGCTCAAAGTGCATTATTTAATACATTGAGACTGTGGTTTCACAGAGAAACAGCAATCATTAAAAATATATAAAAGAATGCACATGCTTTGCTCTTGCTCTGAAGTGAGGCAACCTCAGAATGAAGGGACAGGAGGTTTTATCCCTCACATGGGGTTGCTGGGAAGTTGAATCACCTTGGCATTTCAAACCTTCATAAGGCACCCCTTCTGTGTACCATGACAGGGCTAGCCACTTGATGGTAATAAAAATCAGTTTTACATACAAATGACATATAATTAGGGATGACAGCCGAAAAAAAGAGTCCAAGAAAAGTTTTTGATAACAGGCCTTGAGTTTCCAATGGCTAGAGGACCCTGAGAGGGGAGAAAATTAAAAGAAAATAGTTTGAAGGAACCCACAGTGCATGGCTGTTTTAAACAGCATAATTCTTCCCTGAGGTAGATTCAGCTTGGATTCATACAGTGGTACATCTTTATATTCCCAGAGAGCAGGACAGACAGTAAATTTAGTATGCGTCTCATGGGGGATTTACATCAGGTCAGTGAACTAGTGCATAAAGCAGGCATTTGGTTTCACTTGTGATGGGAATGGGATCCAGCTCTAAAAATGCATGTCCATTCTGGTAGGATGGCCTCAATTTCTTTGGCTGTAGAACAGGATTCTAGAAAGTATTTAAGATAGCCTGAGGATGCCAGGGAACCTGTAATAACTTCAACCTTTTGCTAAAAAAACAAAAGCAAATGGATGGTCACCGTTAGAGAACAATGCAAGGGTTTGTATGCCTTAAAAGCCAAGAACATGAAGAATCCATCAGAAGAAAAGGACAGGAAAAGAACAGGGGCCTAAAAGGTAAACCACTGTAACTACACTGCAGGCAAGGTGATCATGTGCCATACTTCGAGCAAAAAGCTACCTGAGCTGATTGTAGTTTAGTAAAAAAGTGATATAAACATGCTACAAGTATTGACTGTTGGTACTCAGAGTCATGAATAAGAGGTTCCCTATTATATCAGCGAATGCTGTTTAATCGACCATTTTAAATCAAAACCGCGAAATCCCAAATACACGGAACAATGATTTTTTTTTCCCCCAGGTTAAGAAATCATTGGGCTGTTTTCGGGACTTTGTCATTTCCTCCACTGTGGTGCTTTCTTGGAGTTGGTATATTTAAGTAGGGGAGGTGTGGGGACGAAGAACCCCACTTTATTTTGTGTTTGTGTTTTTTTTCCCCAGGACCAGTGATTTTTTTTTTTCCTTGGGAAAAAAATTGCTGTTCTGTGTGTTCGGCTTTTTGCCATTTCGGTTTGTAAGGGTCGATTATACAGCATTCGCTATTTTAAGCATTTGCTGTTATAATATAGACCCAAATAAGATATGTCTGAGACCATAGTATAGCATACATACTATACTATAGCATACGTATAGTATAGTATACATGAGAAGCAGGAAATAGGAGACAGTCTTCTATTTAAGACTGAATAAACAAAGTTAATGAATAACCAGTAAATGGATGAAGCACTATAGACCTCTTTGAAAACAGGAAAAGGCAACACACACTCAAGGAGCATTATATTGGCTTAAATAGCCTGCCCTTTAAGTGCATTTACCATTGTATCACCCCTCTCCTCTTCCTTTCTTTCTCATAATTTCTACCCCTATCTCATTCTGTCTTAAATGCCTCTGTGAATTCCCTTTTAAACACCCACTGTGTTTGTCCATTCTGTTATCCCACAACTGAAGAGTATGGTCCTTAAAATATTGCTGGCCATGCAATCTCCTTCCCTCTTCGTTCTATCTGCTCAGTGTGACTTGTGTGCATCTTATGTGCCCATATCATGCCTTCCTTTTCATCTGTGAGCAGAGAATCAGCTTCTGTCTTAGAGATACAGGGAGGAGGTGGTTCTTAAAATGTAGTGATTGTGTCACCTCCTCCCCTGTCAGTTCTACTTGCTCAGTATGACCCCTTCACATCTCATGCACATAAATCATGCATCCTGTCTCATCTGGTCTGCTGTATAGTGAGAACATCTTCAGCTCCATGAACTTCTCACGACTGTATGTTCTCCCTCATCCTAAGCATTCATTTAATGGTCTTTCTCTGGACTCTTTCAAAAGACTTGACACTCTTGTATTCTATAGATTCTAGAATGGCTCACAGGGTTCAAGGCGTGGTATAACTAGGGCCATTTAGATGGTAGTATTATCTCTTTGATTTTGGAATTTGTACCCAGACGAAGCACTCCAATATTCTGTTTCCTGATGCTATTGCCCTTTCACACTACCACTGGTGATCCAGTATGTTTGTGATATACACCCCTGTGTTATTTTTTACTCTGTTAACATTAGTGTCCCACTCCTGAAGACTGACACTTCACATGAGGAATGTTGTGGTCCAGTTTTAGTGCTTTCTTTTTATAACCAATGAACTTCAGCTGCTGCTTTCATGCCCTTGTGGTCAGCCTCTCCAAATCCTTCCTTAGCTTCTTCCTCCATTCTCCACTGCTGGATCAAGCTATGTGTTTTAATTAAAGAGTCTCACCTTGTTCTGCATTACATCAGATCGAAGGCATAACCAGACATGTACCATGCACGTATTTCATGGTATACATTTTTTAAATGACTTATTTATTTTGTGGAATAAGATAACACAGAATTTAAATTAAAAATGCCCTGGCATATCAGGTATATCTGTCTTGTTTTTATTTTTATTAAGTTATAAAGTCATAGACGTTGTTAAATAAATTTCTTTTTTCCCATATCGTGTGCCTTATTCCAGGAGGTTTTTTTTTCAGTTCTGTAATATTGAAAAGGTATGCTGTCCAGATATGTACAACAGCCGGGGAAGGGTCAACACTTTGGGTGGATATCTACAATGGTGAATATGGTGTACAGAAATCTTGGCTATGGCCCCACCCGAAACAAACATACTTAAGATTATTAGACTCAAAACAAGTCCATGCAGTACTCCACTAGTCCTTTTTTCTTATCCCCAGCAATGTCACTCTTATTCATATCACAGCTTCTGTATCCTGCCCTTTAAACATACATCAGTCCAGCTCTGCAGTTTACACTGTACAGAAGAGAAATTGTGTATGAACATGAGGCATGGTTTGTCTATAAAAGGACAATTTGAAGGGATGTATGGATTTTGTTTTTCAGTGACAGAGATGTGAATCATTTGAACAGCTTTACATAAAAAGTGGGAAAATCATCAGTGGGGTGTATTCTATGACACGGGACAGATATAAAGCTAGTCTGGTGAAGTACATAAAAGAAACATCATACATAGGGAAATTCAAGATAGCACGGAACAGACATAACTCTGTTTAGAAGTGATACAAGAGTAAATAGAAGGCAATTCAGACTGCATTGACAGCATGGCATCTCCTTCCTGGGGGATACATGAAGGATCACTTTCTACATTTGTGATAAATCCAGTTAAGACATTTTCCTTTCTATTAACTTTAATGATGAATACTTGACTATTATTGGCCATTATGGGGGTGTGCAACCTTTTGCTTCTGTGACATAGGCATTTATTCATGCTTTTATGTTCTGGTACCTGGCAACTATAATCAGTTTTTGACGTTTCTGTTACTTTTCTTTTTTCTAAAATACACATAAAGTGGATTGGAATTAGTCAATGGATTTCACAGAATGCTGATCATTTTGTTATATAGTTTTGAAAGAACAATGTTTTTAAGTGTAATAAACTCATACACAACTTTAATGTGGGAACTGCCACTACCTGATGTTTTAACATAACTGTGAAATGGTTCTGTTGGAAGCATTTATTACAACTCAAGTGATGTAACACAAGTGAGGATTCACTTAGATCTCACAGGCTTGTGTTCCTCAGAGCTTTTGTGATTTTACTTTCATATAAACCAAGGTGCAGTATATAAGAATATCTCTACTCTTGTTTTTATCTTCTTTTTATGTAGAAAATAGTGGTACCTTGACATGGATTGTCAGAGGAGGTGTCTGAAGAAGGGAACAGGAAGAGTGCAAAGTTTTAAAAGAGCTTGGAGTAACATGAGAAAACAGAGATGGGAAGCCAGCTGCTTGCATACAGGTGCTACTTCACACAGCTACTCAGCTAGCATACATTTCTGCATGTTTGAGTTTTTAAATAAAAGTTTAACAGATACATCTGGCAATAAAAATATAATTCAGGAGGAAGATTTTACCTAACCTGTCAGTGACTGGATCAAAATACAAGTGAAGTAAGCTGAACAATAACAGTGTTATACATGTCATGCCCAGAATATTGGTGATTTAAACTGAGAATAAGAACATGGATTACTGGGGAAGGAGGGCTATCTAAATATTGCTTGGAAAGCATTATTCCATTGGTCTGAGTAATCTGCTTATTTCTTAGTTGATAAATATTAAGATAGCAGCTACCATAAAACACTGGAGCTTGGGATTTGCCACAGGTTGTCATTTTGATGTGCATATCAATATGAAGAAGAATGTAAATGATCTATCAATATTGCTCGAGTTATACCCCTTTGAAATCAATAGTATCATAACCTGTCCAATACATTTTGGGAAGCATTGATAAGCTTAAAAAGGCCCTTCAGGGTTGTAACGATAGGAGGAACTGCCAGCCATGCCAGGAGAAGTAGGGCAGAGGCAGCATAACTTATGCCAGCACAGCTAGCTGGAATTTTATAAATAATTATATGTCATTTGTATATCAAAATGATTTGTAGAGATGCTTGACTGAAAATGTATTTGTGAGGTTTGCTTGCATTAGAATGTAGCAACAGTGTGCCTTGCTGGAAGGAAAAGAAATGTACATAAATTATTGTGACTGAATTAAATGTATACATTATAACAGCATATACTGGAAGTGAAGAGGTTAATCTTAATCCACCTGACTTTGCAAAATATATCTGAAATTAAATTACTTTATGGGTTAAGCCATAAAGATGTTATCCCATGGTTATGAATGGAGCCAGAGACACAATGTCTGTACTAGAAAATTGGTTGTATCTTCTGTAGGAAGAATGAAATGGTTTTATTGTTTTATGATCTCCAGCAACTGCAGCTAATCTGAGCAAAGCTTCATCTGTGCGTATGTTAACACATAGGTGCTAAAACCCCAGCAGCTTCTAGTGATGGGATAGTGCAGGAAAGAGCGTCAGATGACCAGATGTATGTGATGTCATTCTGTACAGAAATAATGTTTTAATATTAGAGGAGACTGAACTGTCAGCAGCATTCTGTATTCTGTCCTGGATCTGACAACAAGGACCACTCACCCATATCATCTTGCCTTGCTCTATTCAGTAAGTAGGGACAGTAATTATTTTAGTCAATCAGTAATAGATAGTGAGACTAGCTAAATACTGTTTTTCTATAACTGTGTAAAACTTTCCATCAGTGTTATTTTTAATATTCCCTGTGAGTAAAACTCTGGTGTTTACTATGTATATATATTTAGTATTTTCACGTTATTTTATTATTTATTATTACATATATTTAAACTTCCCATTGTGGCTTGTCCTTCTTAGAAAATATTTAAGCTTTGTGAGTATTTGCATATATTTCTTTGGTGACAGCTCTGGCCACTCCTGAAGCCTTGCTGTTTGGTCAACATTACCATTTGTATTAATATTAATTTCACTCAGTATAATTGGGCACCCTTGTTAAGTGCCTTAAAGTAGCTGGCACAGATTCTGGTGGCAGTGATAACTACCTTATAGTTTGGGCAGAAGGGGGTACAGCAGGCAAATCTATGCCAGCCTTTCGCCTGTGTGTGTGTGTGTGTGTGTGTGTGTGTGTGTGTGTGTGTGTGTGTGTGTGTGTGTGTGTGCGCGTATGCAAATCAAATCTCAGTGTGTGTGTCAGCTGCTAGGAGCAGGGACACAAAGCAGTGGTTTCACAGAGAGGGTGTGGGAGGACTTAGCTTAAATCTCCAGCTAAGGACTCAAGTCTTAGCTGTTCCAGTGGGAAGTCTTATTCAGGGTCTAGACAGATATAAAGAGGAAGCAGCTGCTGGACTGAATGTGTACCCTGGGTGCTCTTAAGGGAAATTGTGCTTGATGCAGAGAGATCTGAATCTGGAAGTACTGAGTGTATCCATTTGAACTCCAAGTGAACATCCCTCTGCAGAGTTACTGGTGAGAATTCAGGCTCCTTGATTACTCACCCAGAGTGGGTATATCACATATTGGTGAGTAGCGGTGCAGATATTGAACTTCTGTAGCTTGTAAGCAGTTGTCACTGAAGGTATACTCGCAAGCATCCATAAGGTGAACATTGAGCTGCATTGCACAACAGTTTTATTTATTTATTTATTTAGTTAGTTAGTTTAGTTTAGTCAGGGAGATCAGGCAAAAATGTCAGCAGAAGATTATGGCAAGCTGACAAAGAACCAGTTGGCCAAGTTGTGTGAAGCCAAAGGACTGGTGTATGCCAACCTGACTAAAGAGGAATGATTTCAGCCTTAGTCATAACTCAGACCAGCAGCCAGGAGGATAACCAGTCTGGTGATGGGAATTTGCAGCCCTCAGAAACAAAACAGTCCAACATTTCCTCAGAGAACTTAAAAATTCATCTGGCGATAGAGACTTGAACTGAAGGCCAAACATTTGGAATTAGAATCAGCAGAGAGACCAATGCATTTGGAGGCTGAAGAAAGGGAGAAACAGATGGAATTAGTATCAGCAAAGAGACTGTGGCATTTGGAGGCTGAAGAAAATGAGAAGCATCAACATGAGAGGGAGATGCTGGCTCTTTGCCAGGGATATGGAGGTAATGGGGAAGGGAATAACCAAACCGCAGAAGCTATAAAGGTTAGTAAATTTCTTCCACAATTTACAGAGGGTCATAATTTTGATAGTTTTATTCACATATTTGAAAGAGTATGTAAACAGTATAATGTTGACCAAGGGCTCTGGGTACAGTTCCTGAACCCCTTACTCCATGGAAAACATGTAACTGCTATGTCTGAATTGTCTGATATTGATTGTTTAAACTATGAGCAAGTCAAGAAATGTTTACTTGAATGCTGTAAGCAGACCTTTCAACCAATCGGGCACAAATTTCAACAGAATCAGGGACAAGTTAAGAAAAAATCAGGGACAATCACAGACACTTTTAAAATATTAGTGCTATTAACTTGAAACATTGACAGAATCAAAGCATATGAATTAACACACATTTTCTGAAGAAAAAGAAGTCTAGAACTCTTAATTATTGTCATTATTCATTAAGTGTAATTCACCACCTTTCCTCCAAAAGTCACTAGTTTTAGGAGGGATTAAGAGGGACAGAGCTAAAATTTGAGTCAAAATCAGGGACGTCCCTGAAAATCAGGGGCAGTTGAGAGGTATGGCTGTAAGTTAACCTTGAAGCTTACAGAAAAAAGTTTCATGAGCATAGATGCAAGGCAGATTAAAGTGTGTGGGATTATATTGCTGAGTTAAGCACTTATTTTCATAGGTGGGTGTCAGATCACCACCTTTGAAGGGCTGGCCAACCTTTTGGTAAGGGAACAAGCCCTTAGCACTTTACCTGAGGACATGAGAATGTGGCTGGGGTAGATGAGAGTGCAACTCTGCAGATGAGCTGGGGAAAAAGGGGGATCTCTACTTAGCAATCAGGGCATTACTGCACAGGAATGTGATATACAGTGCTGCACATGTTTATAGGGGAATCCATGGTGGGCAGCCTAAACCACCCCAACAGAGTCCACCAGTAACAGGGGAAGCCACTAGTTCAGGTACATGGCCAGAATCCTGGGTTGAATGTTTTAAATGTAATCAGTGGGGCCATGTAGCATATAGATGTCCACAGAGGCAAAGTGGTTTAGAAAAGGTGGGAGAGCCAGTAAGTGGGAATAACAGTATGCCAGTGGTAAGTTGTCTGGAGAGGGCAAGGAAGCCAAACTATCACCAGAGGTTATATCCTATCTTAGTGGATGTAAAACAACCACTACTAAGAGAGACACCGCCTCTGACATAAAGATTGCAAAGCCTGCAGTGGTTAAAAAGGAACAGTACTTGCTTGGGCAGTTGACTCCAGTCAGAGCTTTAGAGGATACCCATTCCAAAATCTTTGGCCAGGGTTTACCTTGACTGGGAGGGTGAAAAAGGAAGCAAGCACGTAGGTGTGTTTGAGGTTATCCCTGCAAACATTCTGATAGGAATTATTTTGATAATGCAGTACCTTTTGTGCATGCAGTTACACACAGTCAGGTTTGGAGACATGCATGTGGGTCTGGTAGCCTTGAGGAGGCCCAGACAAACACCACACAAGAAGCCAGGGCTGGTGGTGTGGCTATTTCAGGTTGGGAGCTACCCAACCCTGTAGCAATGATCCTTCAGTTGAGCTACAGTTGCTGGTAGGTACTGTTGTTCCCTTTGGCAGAGTGACTGGAAGGGCAGAGGTAAGTGGTAGTACCCAGGCTGACAGTGAGGCACCGCTGTCAGAGGATACCAAACTTCCTGTGGAAGGGAAGCTGGGAACAGTCACAAAAACTAAAGCTGAGACAGGCTTAGCTGTCAGACCCTACACTAAGAGGCTTAAGGGAGGTAGCTAGGGAGGCACCTGATTATCAAAGGAAAGGGGAGTTTGTATACTGGAACAAAGGGTTACTGTATATAGAGAGTGGGGCCCTGAAGGAGGTATAGAGGGTGAGATAATACAGAAGATGGTACTGCCAAGAGCCTACCATCTGACACTTCTAGCCATCACCCATGACATTCCTTTTGCAGGGCATATGGGCATTAAGTGTACCAAGAGATGTATGACGTAGAACTTTCATTGGCCTGGGATTGCAAGGAATGTAACAGGGTGCTGCAGGACATGTGAGCAGTGCCAAAAAGTAGGCAAAGCAGGAGACAAGGTCAAAGCTCCTTTGATGCCTTTGCCTGTGATTGAGGAGCCATTTCAGAGGTTAGCTATGGATATTGTGGGGCATCTGAGTATCCCAAGCTCCATAAGGAAGACGTATATCTTGATAGTAATAGATTATGCTACTAGATACCCTGAGGAAGTGCCTCTGTCCTGCACCGAGGCAGAAAAGATGAGAAATGCTTTGTTAGAGATTTTCAGCAGGGTAGATTTCACAACAGAAATACTGACTAACAGAGGTGCCAGTTTCATGCCAGACCTGCTGGCTTGTCTGTGGAAGCACTGTGGGGGGGGAAGTACCTAAAGACCACCCCTACCATTCCCAGACTAATGATCTTGTGGAGAGGTTAAACTCTACACTTAATTTTATGCTTACGGCATTTGCAGACCAGCTTGAGAGAGAGAGTGGGACAAATATTTGCCCCATCTGATGTTTACTTACAGAGGGGTACCCCAGGAATCCACAGGTTTTTTTGCCCTTTGAGTTGCTGTATGGGCATGGAGTAAGGGGACCTTTAGATTTGGTTTGTGATGAGTGGGAGAGTGTATGTGAATCCAGCAGTCTGTTGTGGCATGTATCCTAAACCTCAGGACAAGACTCAGGGAGCTCATGGTCTTGGCCCAGGAGAACCTGGCAGGAGCCCAACAGCAGAAAAAGGTCTAGTATGACAGGAATGCTCAAGCATGAGAGTATGCTGTGGGCCAGCAGGCTATGGTTTTCCTTTCTATCAGACACAATAAGGATAAGCTGCAGGCAGCTTGGTAGGGACCCATCACAATGGTAAGGAAGGTCAATGATGCTAACTACACTGTGGACTTGCAAGGCAGGAGGCAGGGGCACTAATTGTACCTTGTTAACATGGTGAAACCTTACCATGATAGGGAGACCCTGGTGCATTTGCAGTAAGAGGCAGGAGGATTCTGAGGGGGATCTATGGCTACAGCGAGCCAGCCAGCAAAATCCCAAGTTACTATGTAGGAGCCTAGGGTTGCAGGCATATGATATGACAGTGCAGCACCATAGTGGGGTTAGCAATGCCAAGGCAGATGGAATCTCAAGACAGGGTATGCAGTAATGTATTCTCAGGCATGGTCATTCCTCTCAAGCAATGTTTCTCAAGGGTCACTTGAAAAATAGCTTAAATCTTCAAATGGGGGAGAGCTGTGATGATAGGAGTTACTTCTAGCCATGCCAGAAGGAGGGCAGAGGATGTATAACTTATGCCAACATAGCTAGCTGGAATTTTGTAAATAATTATATGTCATTTGTATATCAAACTGATTTGTACAGATACTTGTGCTGAAAATGCATTTGTGAGGTTTGCTTGTATAAAAATGCATGAACAGTGTGCCCTGCTGGAAGCAAAGGAAATGTACATGTATTATTGTAACGGAATTAAATGAATACATTGTAAGAGCATATACTGGAACTGAAGAGGTTTACATTAATCCACCTCACTTTGCAAAATATATCTGAAATTAGATTGCTTTATGGGTTAAGCCATAAATATGTTATCCCACAGTTTTGAATGGAGCCAGAGACACAATATCTGTACTAGAGAATAGGTTGTAGCTCCTGTAGGAAGAGTGAAATGCTTTTATTGTTTTATGATTTCCAGCAGCTGGAGCTAATCTGGGCAAAGCTCTGTGTGTATGGTAACACACAGATGCTAAAACCCCTGGCAGCTTCTAGTGATGGGGATGGTGCGGGAAACAGAGTCAGATGACCAGATGTATGTGATATCATTCTGTACAGAAATAATGTTTTAATATTAGAAGAGACTGAAGTGTCAGCAACATTCTATATTCTGTGTTGGATCTGACAACAAGGACCATTTACCCACATCATCTTGCCTTGGTCTATTCTTTAAGTAGGGACAGTAATTATTTTAATCAATCAGGAATAGATAGTGAGACTAGCTAAATACTGTTTTTTGTAACTGTGTGAAACTATCCATCAGTGTTATTTTTAATATTCACTGTGACTGAAACTATGGTGTTTAATGTGTATAAAGTATTTACATGTTCTTTTATTGTTTATTATTAAATATATTTCAATTTCTCATTGTGGGTGGCCCTTTTTAGAAAATATTTAAGCTCTGAGAGTATTTGCATATATTTACTTGGTGACAGCTCTGGCCACTCCTGAAACCTTGCTGTTTGGTCAATATTTACATTTGTATTAATATTAATTTCACTCAGTATAATTGGTTACCCTTGTTGAGAGCCTTAAAGTAGCTGGCACTGATTCTGGTGGCAGGGATAACTACCTTATAGTCTGGACAGAAGGGGGCACAGCAGATGAATCTGTATATTTGTCAATCTTTCCCAGGTGTGTTTGTGTGTGTGTGTGTGTGTGTGTGTGTGTGTGTGTGTGTGTGTGTGTGCGTGCGCGCGAATCAAATCTTAAATGTGTGTGTCAGCTGCTTGGAGCAGGGAGACAAAGCACTGGTTTCACAGAGAGAGAGAGTGTGGGAGGACTTAGTTTGAAACCCATCTAAGACTGAACTCTAGCCACAGGGGAGTCTTATTGGGGGTCTGCACAGATATAGAAAGGAACCAACTCCCAGACTGAGTGTGTTCCCTGGGTGCTCTTAAGGGAAATCATGCTTGATGCAGAGAGGCCTGCATCTGGAAATACTGAGTGCATCCATTTGTATTTCAAGTGACTGTCCTTCTCCATTGTTAGTGGTGAGGATTCATGCTCCTTGATTATTGGCCCATAGTGGGGAGTGGGACCTCACAAGGGTCATTAGCTTAGTAATCACTTGTGAGCTGATAAAAATATATAAATAAATTATTTGAATAAATAACTTATGAATATATTTGTACCACTAAATACAGGATGGTACAGTGGTGCAGTGAGAAGCAAGAGGTCCGTTGGTTCACTTCTTGACTGGGATAGATTCTATGCAGAGTGTGCATGTTCTTCCTATTTTTATGTAGGCTTTCCTCCAGTGTGATATTTTAAGATTATTTTGTGTACAAATATTGTGTAAAGGTATTGCAAACATATGATTTTGAAACGTTTTCAAAAGTATTTTTAATGTGTAGAGCATGGGAATATGTTTACAGTGATTCTTACAGGTAATCACATGGACTCTACCCAAGTGTATATTTTATTTATTTATATATTTGTTAACCAGGTAGATGCTCTGGTCTGAAGGCCATTTATAAGTATTACCTGGGAAATATACAGTAGGAGAATGTGATCTGGAAGGCTGAATTTAGTGAGTTCGTTCCTGACTGGAGGGACACTCTATTGTGCTAAAAGGAATACCTGGAAGCATGGACTGAGAGAGGGGCCAGTCAGGGCTAGTCTTTGGGGTTCAGTCGTTGACTAGACTTATTTTTTGATGGGGATGGTGAAGCCTAGGGGAAATACTAGTGATTTCTGTAGCTGAGATTGAGTTCTAGGAAAACCTGGCACTGACTTGTTGCAGTACTTAGCCTTTGAATTTGACAGGGAGGCTAAGGAGGAAGGCTTAGAGTCTAGGAGTATATTGTGAGTACTTGGGACTGGTTGGAGTAAGGCCTAAGAAGGAGGCCTACCTGTATCCTGAAAGAACCTTTACGAACTTTAAGGACTAAATTATTTTAAAGGCGCTGCTTATTTTATATTTTTGTGAAAGCAAGTGAGCTGTTATTTAAGTTTTGTAAAGTTAAAAAAGTGAGTGTTATATATGTCCTGCCTCTAGTGTCTTTGTATCTTTGTAATTCTACACTGGTGGAGTAAAATAGCAGGAGTTTCAGGCATAGACCCATGTCTGAAATTGCCAACCTTTTGTAGCCAAATGAGTACATTTGCCCCTGTTTGTGTGTGTGTGGAGGAGTTGTGCTTCCTTCAGCCATGACAGCATGCTTTCCATTTTTTATGTGAGAAAGCATGCCACTTGGGGAGTTGTTTTGATGGAGAAAAAAACAATCTCATGTTTCTCCTTTGGAGGATTTTCATTTCCCTGGGAAAAGTGTAACTGTGTGCTTCTAGTGCGTAAATATATTCATAGACAAAATGTCACAGTGATCTGTGGTCTTATAGGCCAGGAGTGACCAACAGCTGAGAAGAACTGTTCCAGCATAGCCGCCAGTTCAAAGATTATGTGACGTTTAGATCTCAAAACGATTGATTTTGGAAACTATGGGAAAAAAAACTGTTACTTAGTGTATTATGTACTATTAGTAAAATTTCCTGACTGGACATTTAAGTTACATAAACAGTTGTTGTTGTGTCTTTCAGCTTTTCCCGGTTAGGGGTCGCCACAGCCGAACTCCGATCTGCTAATGATTGGTAGTTGATTTTTATGTACCGAGTTACCAGCCCTGACACACAACCTTCAACGAAGGTACGCCCATTCATGCAGATGATGCTCTATCTGAGAATCGAACCGGACAGCATCTTACTGTGAGGCGACAACGCTACCGCAGCACCACCACCGCGTTAAGTTACAGAAACTGATAAATATAAATATAAAATACATGTTAAAAATTTGGCTTGAACCTTACAACAATAAAGAAAAAAATGACAGATGATTTTGCAGTAGATAGGTTTAACAGAGCTTGTTTAGTCATATAAGAGATCTGGTATTGAAAAATAATTCCCAAAATCTATTTGATGAACAATTGTAGTAGATGATTTTACCAGTTAATTATACAATGTTTAGTTCTGAAGAATCTGTAAGAAATGCACCACCTTCAGTGAAACAGAATACATCAAATAATGTTTTAGTTTGTTACTAAAATGGAGGGAGAGGTCACAATGATAAATACTTTAAATGGAATGGTAATTTAAAAACTGAAATGTTTGCTTCAAGGTTGTTTGTTACAACATCTAGCTCAGGTATCACAGTGCCAAACCAAGCTACTAAAATGTATTGCATTGTTAGAAGCCCTACTAAATTCTGGGATTGCAATTTCCTTTATCAAGGATTTCCTTGTATATATAAGCATGAGATTATGAGGAATCAAAACTAGATCACCCTGTTGTGCGTGTGGAAATTGCAACATTGGTGGGAAATTTGTAACATCCTGTGTCCATAATCCCTGATTTGATTTACAAGTTAATAGAAAATAACTTTTCCTGTTTAAAAGCACCATGAAAAAAGTGGGAGAAAACAGAATCTATAGACATACTGTGGTAAGATGATATACTCGACGAGAAAGACAGAGGGCAGCAACCTGACGTGTTATTCATTATAAGGATGGGAATGAGGTACAAAAAGGCAGTTCCAGTCATGAAGAGATGCAGAAGTAAAATCAGAACTATCACCTAGGACGTTCAAAAGGAAAGAATGTTACACTAAGTTATAACTTGCAAGAGCAGTATCTGCAGAAATAAAAAAATGGCATGCCAATATTTTACAGCTTACTAAGGCAGAGCAGCCCATACAAGAAGAACATGTAGAAGAGAAAGACAGAGGCACTAAACTATAGCAGACTATTATAGGACATACACAAATAAAATCAGTAGAAAGAAGAGATTCATAGACTAGGAAAACATAGTTTGAAAAAGTTACAAAGCAGGGAATACTAATGTTGTTACAGCCAGAGAGATAAGGTAGATGGCTTCTATAGTCATAAATATTTTCCTCAGAGGAAGTCCAAATCAAAAAGGTAGGATAGAAGAACAGAACACTCAGAAAATCAAAGTGCATAGTGGTCCTGTGTTATGTAAAAAAACAAAACTGAACCTTTTAGCTAAAGAAAAGTTTATCAGTAAGGGTATACCAGCTTCAGAGAGTGTAGATGCATCAGTTCTGCAGAGTAGCACTTGTAAGGGTAAACAAAATGGTGTCAAAGGTAAATGTATTAGGACGACTATTTATTTATTTTATTTTACATTTGTTGACCGGGAAAGTCCGACAGGACACATGCCCATTTTCAGCAGAGGCCCGGGGAGAAAAGCTCCAGTTACATAAGAGGTACATTAACATATATGAACAAGTTAATACAAATGGTGGAATACGCATACAAAAACAGGTTTACAATCATAGGTAAATATGGCCAGTTAGCAAGGCTCATAGTTAGATAGTTGTCAGATAGTAAACTCATTTTACAGTATAATACATTCTGTACACATTCAACACATGCAGTATATTGCAGCCTTATACAGCTAGGCTATAACATTAGTTAGCAGGTTTGTATGTAGTTTTATGTTTTCTTAACTTATAAAAGCAGACAGTTAAATGTGAAAAACTAGATTTTAGATTATCCATGAGTTAAGATATTTCATACTTATAAAAGCAGACAATTATATGTGAGAAGCTAGACTTAACATTACCAATGAATTTAGATATTTCTAGTATTTCAGCCTTTACCCAGGGGTAAGACAAGAGCATAGCCAGTTGTTTTGAGGTGGGTTTTTAGTAGTTTGTTGAATTGTGTTGAGGAGTTATTTGATGTTACTTGGTCAGGTAAGGAGTTCCAGAGTTTGGAAACACAGCAGCTAAAGAGAACTTTACCTGCCTCATTGTTATGTCTTGTAACTTCAAGGAGGTTAAGGGTGCTTGATCTCAAGGTTCTTGCTGTGGTGTGAGGGTGTATTAGGTTTTGGAGGGTTGGAATCTTATCTGAGTGTGCTAGTGACAACTGATTGAGCTAAAGTAGTTGAGGGAACTCCAACCAGTTCAGTTTCTTGAGAGCTACACAGTGGTGTGTTCTATATGCTGATTCAGTTGCAAATTTAGCTATCTTATTATAACAGGTTTCTAGTTTGGATAGTTCTGTTTTATGGAGGCTGGTAAATACTGGGGATGCATAGAGGAGGGTGGATAGTAGATGTGTCCTGGCTATTGTGGTTTTGGATTGCTTGGAAAGAAATTGCTTGTTACGATAAAGGAGCCCCAGTTTTTTGTAAACTTTTTTTACAGTTTGAGCAATGTGTAAGTCGAATGTTAAGTGATTATCTATTTCTACGCCTAAAAGTTTGGTGTGGGTAGTTGGGGTAATAATAGTTTTATTAGGGTTGATAGTGAAGTTGTCTGAATGGGGGAAGGCTCTATAAGAGGTGAAGAGAGGTAATTTGGTTTTAGCTGTGTTAAGAATAAGCTGGTGGTTGCTAAGCCAGGTTTCAGCTTGCGAGAAGCATTCTTGTGTTTGGGAGTCGAGGTGTTCTAGTGTTGGGGTGGCACATATGATTGTGGTGTCATCTGCATATTGAATTATTGCGGCTTTCGGCATGGAGGATGACAATTGATTAGTGAACAGAGTGAAGAGTAATGGACCTAGGATGGACCCTTGTGGGACTCCTAGGGATACTGGTAGTAAAGAGGATATTTGGTTCTGCCATCTTACAGCCTGTTGGCGACCTGATGGTTCTCAAACCATTTGAAGGAGGAGGAACTGTGTTTTAGGGTAGATAAAGTATGGAGAAGTTTATGATCCACCATATTGAATGCTTTAGATAAGTCTAAGAATATGGCAGAGACTAGTTGGCCATTATTTCTGTACTGATTAATGATGTTAGTGAATGTTATTAGTGTGGTGGTGGTAATATGAAAGGGTGTAAATCCATGTTGGTTTTTGGATAGCAAATAGTTTTTTTGAAGGTAGTCCATAAGTTGTGTGTGTATGACCCGTTCTAAGATTTTTGATAAGGGTGATAAACTAGCAATAGGACAGTAGTTGTTGAATTCAAAGGAGTTACCTCCTTTGTGTAATGGTATAATATAGGAGGTTTTCCATATGTGTGGTACTTTGCACTTGGAGATGGACCTATTGATGAGGATTGCAACTGGGTAGGCTATAGCTGGTGCAGCTATTTGGAGGTATTCAGAGGGTAGGTTATCGGCAGCCAGAGTGGTGTGTTTGAGCTTTTGGAGAAGTTTTTGAATAGTTTTTGTGCATACTGGCTGGAAAGTAAAGTGGGATGTATTAGTTTGTTGTTCATGTGGTTCTGTTGTAGTTGGTGTGTTTGTTAAGGAGGGGATGTGGTATTCAGTTGGTTATTTGCTAGGGCTTAGATTGTCTCAGTAAAATATTTATTAAACTGGGTGGAGATGTTATGGTTGTTCTCAGTTGTGGGTGAGGGCATTGTTGTTTTTCCAGGTTGCAATATAGAGCTGATTGCAGCCCAGAACTTCTGAGGTTTGTTTACATGTTTTTCGTGTAGGTATTGGTAATAGTTGATTTTGTCCATTTTGATGTTTTTTTTGGCTTTATTCCTTAATTCTAAGTATGTTAGTTTGTCTAGTTGGGTTTTGGTTTTGTGAAATTGGTTCTATGCTTTGTCCCTTTCTAAGAGAATAGCTTTGGTGGGTTTAGTAATCCAGGGTGCATATTTAGTTTTTATTCTTGTGGTCCTAGAGGGAGCATGGTGGTTAAGAATTTGTATGAAGGTTATATTAAAGTACATTACTGCCTCTTCTAGGGGTAATTGATTAAGAGGGGTCCAGTTGTAACGTCTTAGGTCATTGACAAAGTCATTAGGGTTAAATATCTTGTTATTTCTGACTTCTCTTTGAGTTACATGGCTTATTTGGGGAGATTTTGCTCTTAGTAGATATGTTGGTTGGTGGTTACTGAGAATGTCTGGTAGACATCTGGTTAGGGATGCAAGGGATGGGTGGGATAAGAGTATCCAGTCCAGTATGGATTGGGGTTTGGATATTTTGTCATTCCTGGTGGGGGTAGTGATAACTTGGGCAAAGCCATGGAGGTTGATGTGGGTGAGTGTAGTTTGGCTAGAACAGTTAAGCCAGTCTATGTTAAAGTCACCAAGCAAGATATTCTCTTGGGGTAGAGGCAGATAAGTATTCAAGTAAGTTTTCTAAGGTAGTGATATTATTTCCTGGGGGGGATGTAGCAGCCAGTGATATTAATATGTCTGTTTGGGTTTAGCTGAAATTTGGCAAGAATAAGTTCTGCATTATTGAATTCTGGTAAGGTAATATTAGGTTGTTTGAGGATGATGTGGTCTTTGTACATTATGGCTACCCACCACCCCTTTTGCCTATTATGTCTCTGTGAATGATATTATATCCTGGGACTGTAATTTCATTATTGTGGACTTCTGGTTTTAGCCAGGCATCAGTTAATAGGACAATTTCAGGTTTGTATTGGGATAATAGGGCATAAAGGTCATGGACTTTAAGGATACTCCTCATGTTTAGATTAAGAAAGAGGAGAGGGGATTTTGGTCTATGGAATAAGGGGTTATGTTGACTGGTGTTTGGGATGTTTGTTGTGTGTGGTCCTGGGTTGGGGTGAATGTCCCCACAACATGTGAGTTGTTGGAATAGATATGAAAGGAGTTTGTTAAATTTGATGACTATTTTAATTTGCTGTAGTGAGGCATTGGACTTATTAATAGGTGGGAGTAGTCTGTGTAGGTAGTAGTCTGTGTGGGAAGTTTGAAACAGGTATGGGGCTAGTTGAATGTTTGTTGGGGCTAAATATTAGTATTGAGTATTGGATTGATTAGGGGTATTTAGGTTGTAGGGTAGTTGGACATGATAGTTTGTTAAGGTTGCTAATGAAAAAAGAATAGTGACAGAGATTGTATAGAGAAGGACTCTTATGTTGGAGGGATGTGAAAGGGTGTGCATTGTTACTTGTAGTTAGGGGAGTTGATAGAGTAGGTGGGGTGACATTAGTTAAGTGATAAGTGTAGTAGTATCTTAGGTTAATTGCTTTATAAGGGAGATGGATTAATTAGTTTGGTGGGAGGAGCTATGAGGTAATGGAGAGGAGGGGAGTATGGGTATAAATGAAATTGATGTGGGGGTGGGTGGGAATGGGGGTAGGGTAGTGGAGCAGAGTGAGCCCGAGCGTAGCAAGGGCGAATGGAGCAGGGCTAGCCCAGCTGATGGAGGCAAGAGTCTAAGAAACAATCAGTAACACCACTATCCTTTGTGTTGCTGGGTCAGTTTATTACACTTTTAGCTAGATAGAATTTGTAGTCAGGGCTGGAAGCCATTCACTTGCTTGGGGTAATAACGGCTATGTTAAAATAAAATGATAAAAAGTCCAGAAGCACAATAGCAGAAAAACGGCAATGCAGATGATTTCTAAAATTCGTTTCCAAGTTTATTAAAACATTGTAAGCACTTTCGGCTGTGTAAGCTCAGCCTTCATCAGACAAAATAAACCACAGTAGTATTCACTTATATATTGTATGCTTAATTAACCAATTAATAAATTTTGCAATTAATTAAGTCTTATTGCAGTTGTAAAATCTCTTTTAACATAAAATATGCTTAATACATGTGATATAATATATAACTACAATGACAATTTTAAAACATTACAACACTAACTAATACTTTTAATTCATAACATAAATTAAATACTAGCTAATGCTAAAACATCAAATTTAAACATGAAATTTAAAAGTAACCTATACAAATATTAATACATTGCATGATATATTTACCTATTTAAAGCCCTCAATTTTAATATGCTAGAAATAGATATAGAATCATTAATTCCAGGAGTATGTGTGGCATTTAGAAAAACTTGCCACCAATATTCCTTAGATTCTAGTATTATTTTCCAGGGGCCTTTTCTAGGAGATGCAACCACCTGTTCAAGTACTACAAATTTGAATTTATGAGTAGGATACTGAACAATATGTCTATAAAGTGCATTATTTTCTGATTGTCTATTGATGTCATATACATGCTCATATATACGTTGTCTTAGTTTTCGCTCAGTTTTTCCTATATAATAGGCTGAGCATTCTGTACACAGAGCTGCATAAACAATCCCAAAAGTGTTACAATTGTATTTCCCTTTTATTATTATATTATTACCATTTATGTGCACTTGATCAGTTTCTAATATATATGTACAATATTTGCACATATTACATTTTCTCATATAAGCATTACTAATATGTGTTTTTGGATTTTTTTTTTTGGCACCAATCCTTTAGATTTTTGTCTCTTTTATATGTGATGGATGGTTTGATGCCTAATAAAATTCATCAGTTGCTCATCTCCTTTGATAAAGGTCCAATTTTTATTAACCAAATTTTTAATATGTTCCGAATCTTGTGTATAAGTGGTGATAAATGCAACATTGGTACTGTTAGATATACCTATTGTTGCATTTTCCTCCACATTAATGCTATTAGATATAATTTCTTGCTGCATTTAATGAGGTTCCATGAGCTCAATTGACCTTAGCAAAGGCTTATAAAAAACATTTTCTCTTTTTACTACTACTTCTCTAACTATGCCATCAACAAACCAACTTGGGTACTGTCTATTTAAGAACATATTGACTATATATAGGCACTCTATAATGAATTCATCATACACTGAAACCATGCGGGCAGCACGTACTAATTGCACTGCCTTTTTTACATGTTGTGGATGATGACTTTCAAAATGTAGGAATTTATTTGAATAAGTCTTTTTTCGATAAATGGTAGCTTTTAGTTTATTATGATCAAATTCTTTCTGCAAACAAACATCCAAATAAGCTATCGTATCCTTACTATATTGGTGTGTGAATTCTAAAAATTCAGTAGTGCCATTTTATATATGTTAAGAATTCTTCAATGGATTGCACCGAGCTTTCCCATATAAAGAATAAATCATCCAGGAATCGACTATACATCTTAACATGTTTTATAAACAATGATGCCCGAGCGTAGCAAGGGCGAATGGAGCAGGGCTAGCCCAGCTGATGGAGGCAAGTGTCTAAGAAACAATCAGTGACACCACTATCCTTTGTGTTGCTGGGTCAGTTTATTACACTTTTAGCTAGATAGAATTTGTAGTCAGGGCTGGAAGCCACTCATTTGCTTGGGGTAATAACGGCTATGTTAAAATAAAAGCCATAACCTTTGTTTTCTAGCTCGTATTCTCAACTAGTTATCTGGCTTTTGGTTTGGATGGTGGGAGCTTACTACTTGCAGTGATAGACTGCCATCTAGTAGCCAAGAAAGGGAAGCAACACCACTAATTGGGTTTTTTCGACTCAAGTGTATGAGCAAAAAAATGACCGGGAATACTGCCTGTCCGTGCATGAGTGCAGCCAGAAAGTGTTACAAAGAGACTAGATAGAGAAATTAGTAAAGATTTTCCAGGCAATGTGTATACAAGTCAATGTTCATAAAATAAAAGGATACAAGGCAAAGTAAGAAAGTGTGTACAACATTCACTAGGAAATTAGAAATTTTTAGAGATAGTAAGGACATTAATACAGGTGATAGTAATGAGGCTAGCTACATGTGTGAACTCTGATTTGATAGAGACATAGATAACTTACAAGATAAGTTAAAAGAGCTAACATCCATTGAGTAGCATAGCATAACATTGCAACCAGCAATAGTGTGGCTAGTGTAGGGTAAAGTGGGCAACTGCCCCAGGTGCAAAGGAGCCACAATCTTCCATCTGATTTTCTCTTTAAGTGTATTATTAGCTTTTAAAAGCTGGTATTGCATTTGCAGTCAAACCTGAATACTATAATGCTCCTGTATGGTCTAAACTGTAGCAACTGCTTGCTGCATTTGTACCAGCAAGCAGTTTACTACAGTTTTAAACAAAAAAATATTTTTTTAAATTAAAATCTAAGCTCTGTTGAACTGTGTGTGGGATACAAACTTTAGCAGTTGTTTGCTACATTATTAAAACCTGAGTGCTGTAGCCCTCCATGTGGAGTATAAACTATAGCAACTGTTTACTCAAATAAAAAGTTTTATTTATTTTTTTTTAAACTACAATTTCAGGAAGGTGGGTTAAAGGCTTGGCTCCTGCATTTATGGAGCTCAGGTACCTGTTTGTGGACCTTGTTTTTTTTTTTTTTTTTGCTCTTCTATTGAATAGCTGAGGCAGTAGGTGAAGCAGGGGTGGGGTGGAGAAATGGGACCTGGTTGGCTGGTGCATTTCAAGAGCACCTGCCACAAGATCACTGACCTTTTTTTTTTTCTTTCCTCTTTGGTTTAAGAACTATGAGGTTGGGCCACAAGTTTATAGGACTAGCACAAGGTACTAGATGAACATCTAAGCCACTGGCAAGCAATTGACACACTATATAGTCCACATAGAACAGCTACAGTGCTCAGGTTTTAATGAAAAAAGATTTTTTGTTGACAACTGTAGCAAACTAATGTTACAAATGTAGTAAGCAGTTGCTAAAGTTTACACCACACAGGGAGTACTACAGAGCTTTAGTTTCACTGGAGCACTAGACACCAGACTATGGACTTTTTTTTTTTTTGGAGGGGTGGGACAGAAGTTCATGGGACTGACGCAGGGCACTAGTTGAGCCAGCTGCACATTTGGTAACCAGTACAAGAGAAGTTGCAGTTAAAGAACAGCTATAGTTATTGGATAAAATAAAAGGGGTGCCATGGCAGTCATATCACAGAAACCACTAAAAGCAAAGTTTCTGTTAGGAATGAATACAGTGAAAATAGAGCCAACCTGCAGCAATAATGCAATTAATTTGAATGCTACTTCAGAATGGAAAGTTATGCCAAGGTCATACAAATTACAATAACCTAGAAATAGTGGAAGAATGGCTTAAGGGAGATATAGTGAAAAAGTGTGATTCTGGTGAAAAATAGAGGTCCCCACAACAAAATTGTCATATAGGCTGTCAAGCATGGACTAGTTTAAATAGCTGAGAGGTGAATAGAAAGTCAACACATCATTTCACAGGTAGCCAGTTAACTTTTGAAGTGGTTTTCAATTTTTGGGGAGAGAGTGATGAATCTGCATATGACATTTGAGATGGATTGAATGATGGATGCATTCCTTTTAGAGGCTATAGCAGTTAGAGGGAGACCATATTCTAGCTGAAACAATAAGGTACCTTTATCTATGGCTTTCCTATGGAGTCTGGATAGAAAAAGGGAGATCCTGTTAGTACAGAATAGGAGATAATTTACTTTTTCTGTGTGCAGTCTTTGAGACATTGGAAATTTAGGCAGGTGTCTAACCATGTCCTCAGGTATTTGAACAAAGTGACATTTTCTATCTTCAACCATAACTGGAGTGATACACAAAACCATAAGATTAACCAGACCTCAGTTTTCTGTAAAAAAAAACTCTGTTGTGTACTTAGCAACTAACTGCTCTGGGAGAATGAGCAGCTAACACAAATGTCACAAAACTGCAGTGTTAATAATGCTATACTAGCCACAAGTGCAATGAATGACAGGAAATGTAGAGTCCGCTCTTCTGACAAGATTTTTAGCTACTGCAGAAGCAGGACTACAGGTAGGAAAATGCCTTGCACTTTGCTGTAGTGACTCTTAGGCAAGTCTTGTGGATCATATAATACATAATAATGACCCTGTTGCACCAGTGCATGGCCCTATTGGGCCAAATACATCCAACTGGCTTAAGGTCATCCCTGCCTCTGCATATTCTGCTGTAACAACCAAGGATGGTAGAGCTGCCATTCAGCAAAGTTAGATAGGCTAGTAAGTGATATGGAAACCTGTGATGCAGCTGAGGAAAGATATACTGCTTATTTTTCAGATTATTTTACAAAATGTCTTGTGGGCATAGAATGTAAGAACTGAAAAGCAAGAAAGCAGGGGCAATAGCTCTTTGTCTTGTACAGAATATAATCGTGTGTGCTCAGCCATTCTGAATTTGTTCCTGCATAAGATATTAATTATTTATAGTACTGTGTCATTCAAATATGAAATGTAGGCTCTACTGTTTCTTTGGTATCATCACCAAGTTCTGCACAAGCCTTGGAGTGCATTGCATATTGTTTAATTGCTCTCTTGCATTCTTTTTAAATCTTCCAGTTCTGCTTATATGTATTTCTCATGAACATTTCTGTGTTACCTTTCCAGTTTGCATTTTTTATAACTGATTTCCATTTATGGAATTTCACTGAAAGTGTGCCGCTAATATTAATGATTAAAAAGTATGATGTCATTTTTTTCCTGGTTAGAAATCATGGGTGGGAGTATCTAAGAGCTAATAATAATGTAGAGTATTTTAAAATGTTGCTGTACCCAAAGTGGATAGTGCATGCCAAATGAATGTCTGATATGTGTTCACCATGACAGTCACAAAAGTGCAGACATAGATAAGTCAACATCACTTCTTTTTTCTGAAAGACATTTAGATTAGAAATACAGGTGCAGTCTCTGAATGACAGTAGCAGTCTGAAACCATAAGATTTCTGTCATCCTAGTGCTGCAGTTTCTGGAGTACAGTAAGAGACATTGGAGTACATCTTCTGTCAAAACCCTGCTTAAACTTAACTTTCTCTCTTTCTCTCATCTATGCTGTTGTTGAGGCTTTGGTGCATCTGAACGTTTGCTGTACAGTAACAATACCTGCGGTCTTAAATTATGATTACCAATGGAGAGATAGATGCTCCTCACAGATATGACTTCCTATGTGCTTTATCAATACTGCTGGCAAAATACTTTAGCGGGATTCCAAGAAGCATAGGTGCAGATGACAACAAATCGTTGAGTCAGTCTCCCTTCACCTTATTCATCAGTATTATTATGACGTTGGTAACTGGTACTGAGGTTTCAGTATGCTTCCACCGTCATATCTTAGCAGCAGTGTGATGACAATGAATCTTGAATGTAAACATGATGTGACCATGTACTTATTTCTAAAGGTATATCTTGGAGAAGACTTTTGAACATGAACATTACGCATATCATTTTTTTTCCATTTTATTTTTTGCATCAGTTGGCAAGTCTTGACTACATGTAAATTAATAGAATCGAGTTATATATCAACTTCCCCAGATAAACATATACTATTTATCTCTTATCAGACTAAACGTTCTCAGCTTTATAATTGAGATGAACAAGGTACCGTGCATTCTCTGCTTATCAATTAGACTGCCCCCAGTTGCTACAACAGATGAGATTCCCTTTAACTACATCTGATGTATTTTCTGTAAATGGTTACATTTATTGAATTCCTTTCTAACACCTAAATTGAGTCTGAAGAGCTTTCTTTTTCATTTTGTTTCACAAAGACACTTGCATTAAGGTATATATTTAATTCAATATACTTTTTGACCCTTACTTTACTTTCCGTAATGGGTGCTGTTTGTAGTGTCAGCCTGCCATCTGTAGTTTTGCTGTCCTTAGTTCTGAGTGATCTGCTGCCAGTTTATCTTGGTTTATGCCATTCAGGTACCACATGCAGAATGGACAATTTAGGGAATAATATGTGTAAACACATGAAGAGGTGAGGGGATTAAGACCTTCAGTGGAAGGGCATTCTGTGATGTATGCACATAAACACAAACACACAGCCACACACACAGATACACAGAGAGACACACACACCCATGTGCACACACGTGCGCATGGTCACATATACACAGACACACACCACATGTGTGTGCATGCACAAACACACACACTAATCTCTTGACAAAAGGAAGCTGAGGTAGTAACAGTGACTGCCTGAAACTCCATTCCTAAAGGTAAAAACTACTAATGATTTGACTTTCCTCTCTGCAGATGACCATCCAGAACCTAAAGCCATTCCAGAATCCAAGTTTCTTACTTCATTAAAAGCATAATGCTGTACTAAGAGACTGGTACACTGAGGGTATGCATGAGGCTTAATTTTGCAAAACATAAGTACTATGATTTGTGGTACGAAGCTAGGATGTTGCCTAAAATATAAATGTAGAATAAGCAACATCTCTTATAAATTCAAACATTTTTTCTTCTTTATTGTATGAAATGACTTTACAGTATGTGTTATACTTTTCTAGTTAGGATTTCTTTCAAGGAGGCATATTTCTCAATGTTATTTTCATTTTCGAATACAACTTTGACAACTGCATTAATTTGTATTTGTCATTTCTTATTATTAGAACTACAATAGTTGTTTGTTTTTGGTCCTTTTTTTCAGCTTGTCAGCTCTTTTCATTTTGAGTGCCAACATTTCAATAGGGAGCCTTAATAATCCTGTATATATAACTTTTAAATCTCTATGTGCTTTAGTAGCAGCAGTACATTCACTGGAACATATGTTTTCTGCATTTCAGATCTGTACCTTTGCGCACACTGCCAGAGTCCTTTTAACTTTGTCTAAGGTACAAATATGTTATGTAATGTGCATTGTATCCTGTAACAAATATAAAATAACTTGTCTTGATAAACTTGTTACAAGTAATTATGTCATTTTACCTTTCTTACCCCTTCCAGAAGAAAAATTGCCAGAATGGTGGAAATTATACTTTGATATTTTTACTTCTAATACAGGAGGAACAGTGTAGGTTCTCTCTAGACTGTGAAACACCAGACCACTAATTTAGTCTTGGCTAGTTAAGTGAAGTGTTTCAGAAGTGTAATAATCAAGTTTACAGTTCTTTTGTTGGACCTGAAGAAGGCTTATGATTGCTTGAATGAGTTTATGCTGTGGGAGGCACTAAAGGAACATGGGTTTCAGAACCACTGCTGTATGCTCCCTCTGTAATGCAATGAGAGCTGTAGTAACATTCTTCAAATTCAGTCAGATTCATTCAACTCAGGAGTCCACTCCATGAACTGCATGAAGAATGCATAATATTTGCTTTTAACAATGTTAGTCCAACTAGTCATGGCCTCTTTTCATGAAAGTCAGTAAATGGAGTCCATACTAACTATGGAAAATGTTGCCAGTACACTGGAGAAAGTTCCATCCTTGACAGTATTCCTGTTACCAGAAAAAGAGATTGGCAGTTAATGTTGCAACATGCAAGATGTAAATGAAAAAAGAACTTCTA
Source organism: Protopterus annectens (assembly GCF_019279795.1). NCBI lineage: Eukaryota > Metazoa > Chordata > Ceratodontiformes > Protopteridae > Protopterus > Protopterus annectens. The sequence continues at coordinate 312,980,892 of NC_056747.1, read as the reverse complement.
AATATATAGTTTTCTTGTGACCCATAAGCATGGCAAGTGAAGCCAATGCTGGAGATCTAAGAGCAGTGGAAAATTAAATTATTTTGGGTGGTGTTTGAGCCTGTTAATCATCTTTTGTTAGGCATGTAAGATGCTCAGGTGGCATGACGTGCCTAACTAATAAAGTAATGCTCTCAAGGAAGTCTGGATAGTGACACTAATGTCATTCATGTATCACAGTGCATTTTTAGGAAGTCATTGACAAGGAACTGCAGCACGGCTATCTGTATCACTATGGAGAGGAGATGTTTATAGGATCATAGGTACTTACTAGGCCACTGATCTGTAGGGATTATTAGAAGCCTAGTCATTCATTCCCAAGAAGTTTTTAGCCCTTTTATTTTAAGTATGAAATAATCCAGGTCATTTGTATTTTAAGTATGAAATAACACAGAGCCCTTGTATTTTAACTAACAATTGCTTAGAGGCAGGCAAACATTTACATGTTACCCCTAACCATAAGAAACAAAGATGCCAGACTAAGGGTGAACTTGTGGTTTGCATCCATTCATCCATATTATGCTTGAGTAGACTAAGAGACGTGCTTTGCTTTATATGGAGAGGAGACCATTCCAAAGAAGAGAACAGATATTCTCTGTGATAAATATCTATCCCTCCAGCATGTTATTTTTATGTTGCAGAAAAGATTAACATCTCTCTTGACCAGGTGTTTATACCACCACTGGACTTGCAAATGCACAGAAGGTCTGAAAGTATGGGGTCAGCTGAGGTTCTGTAAGTAAGGCAGAGATTGCCTCTCAGTAGTCTGTAAAATACTGTGAAGAGGGACAGGACTTTGAGATGGTCAGTGTAGCTTTTATGATTCAGGCCCATGATTTTCTTGGTGAGAAAACATTGTGTTTGTTCAGGTTGTGTCAAGTGTTTGGACAGGTACATATAGGAAGGGGAATTATATTGAATGACTGGCCTAATAAGTGCCGAATACAGTGCAATGATCACATACCTTCACCTAGATGTCATACCCCTACTAATAAGTTGTGTAATAAAAAATGACTTTCTTAAAATAGAGGATACATGATGATCAAAGGACATCTCTTTATCTATGTAAGTTTATAGGCTCCTAACTACAGGATCAATTTTTTGGGGTGTGCCATTGATATAATAGTTACAGAGGATTTCATTTTTGCTGAAGGATACTATCTCTCTCCAAGAACCAAAAGCACAGCCAGAAGATGAAATAGAGATGATTTAATAATCCAAAATACTTAGTCACAATAAACAGTAAGCGCTTTCATCCAAATCTGACTTCCTCAGACTGAATAATGTGTATAAAAACATTGTACCTTAAATACTATCTAAAAAGCACACGACATCCTGTTAATGATGTAACTTCCTTCTTTTGAGATAGGCAACAAAATCAGATCTATCATTAAGGCCAGGTGGATAGCAAGCATTCAATTTAACCTGCCATAAATATTCTTTCCAACCCAACTCATCTTCTGCATCAAATTTATTGATAACATTTGCTACTTCATCCAATACAATAAATTTAAAATCTGCATGACATCTTATGTTATTTTTATAATGTTTACTGAGTGCATTTTTGTCATCTATTGTAAGGACAGCATACCTATGCTCATATTTGTCTATTAAGTTGTCTTGTAGTACACCCCACATTGAAGGAATCACAACACATACATAATACTAAATAAACAATAAACTTAAATTTACAGTTATATCTTCCTTCTATTTTAATGGTGTATCCACCCACTTTTAACTCAATAATGTCTGTCATTAAAAAACTGCACGTTACAATTAAAACATTTATACATCCTGAAGGATATTATTTTATATGTGTGTGAATATATATATATATATATATATATATATATATATATATACATGAGTCTATGTTGTATTATCGAAAATAAGGTTCATCGAACTGTATTTTCGATAATACACTTCCACGAAAGTCCATTATATCGAAAATGTACTTTCACGGAACAAAAACAGTAAAATGTCAAAAAAAAAAAAAAACAGCAAACTAAACAGTTTTATGCAAGGGGCAAGCCCCCCTGCACCCCCACAACCCCCTACTTTATTATTCTCACTCCGAGATCGCACTACAGTGGGGAAAAGGAAATATTCCCTTATCCCCACTGTAATACAATCTCAACAGGAGTTTTCTTAGTTGTACATCAACAGTATACATTGATGTACAACTAACGGTGCATGCAAACTGCATGTTTTTTTTTTCTTTAGCAAAGTGCATTTATGACAAAATACACTTTCGCTAAAGTGTGTTCGATAAAGTACGGTTCGGAACCATACTTTTGACAATAGAAATAGGACATATATATATATATATATATATATATATATATATATATATATATATATATATATATATATATAAATAATTTTTTTTTTTTTTGCATTTAGGATTAGCCCATGGTTTTGATATCAGCTGTTTGTTTAGAAAATTCCCTTTTGGAAGATCTTGGAAGTCTTCTGGACAGTTTTATGATGGCACCAGTTTTACAATCCTATGCAAACTTGATCACCTAATACTAGTTTTAACTTCCAATAAGTAAATACCAAAGAGGCGTGACCCACTGACTAAATTCTGAGATCTTTTGGAAGAGGTAGAGTTACTCACCCTAATTTGATGGGTTCTATTAGTGAGACCGTTTTCTATCCAATGAGTTATATAAGGATTTACAGTTATCAACTACACCTGAGTGTATGGGATGGTGTTGAATGACTTTCAGTGTACCAGATATGTGGTGTGTACTGATTTTCCCTCATCCATTGCTGCAGTAACCGTCTTGAACTAGTCAACCAGTTTAAGTAGGCAGGATCTGCCCTTGATAAAACCAAACTGGCTTGGGTCAAGAGTTTGTAAGTTGCCTATGTCCCTATTTAATATTTCCATAATGATCCTTTCCATAGGTTTGCAGAAGACGCTAGTCAGACTTATGGGTTTATAATTACCTGGGTCCATCGACACCCTACCTTTGTACAGGTGGATAACTATTGCTGTCCTCCATTCATCCATCACAAAGCTTGCTTGGAGGCTGATATTAGATAACCTATATAGGGGCTTTGATGAGTCCTATTTCAGTCTGATCAGTAGGCATCTTGGTATCTTATCTGGTCCAATAAAAGCAGTATTCTTGATCTTAAATAGTGCTTTGAGGACTTGTGCTTGGGAGATTTCCAGGAGGGTGTGGATACTGATATGTGATATAGCAATGTTATAAGGGAAGAGGGGGTAAAGTTAAAGTTAAATTTATCCAGCAGTAGATTGGCTATGTCCTCTAGGTCCGAGTACACAGAATAATTTTCTGTTAGCTCTGTGCAGTGCTTAGCATTGTTTGAGGTTTCTAACACACTTAAGGAAGACTTTGTGGTTGTCTTTTGCCTAGGTGATTATTTTCACCTCATGTCTAGCTTTGCTTGATTTGGTCAGGGTCCAGAGTTCCCTGTTGAGTTTAGCAAGAGTGTTTTGGCATCTAGAGAGTTGCATTTATTTTTATATGCAGTGATATTTTTTATAGTAAAGGTTTTTGTACTTAGGTTCTGCAATAGGGGGTTATCTTTAAATCTGGCATTGTATTTTCTTCAGAGGGAGAAAGATACATCTATACAGCTTATTACATGTGCATAGAATTTGGTGGTAAAGAATTCTGCATATAGTGGGGTGTCACTAGGTTTGAAAGGGATGTTGAATTTATCCAGATCACCACTCAGTTTTAGTAGATTAACTTTATCATAATGCCTGAATACCTAGTTATTGGATGATGTATCTGGTTTCAGGCTTATGGTGAATGTGACTGGTTTATGGGCCGATTTGACTAGGGAGGAAAATAAACTGGTAGGTGTTTTTAAATTGGAAGATTGTTTTCATTGGAGAATGTCTTTTTGAATTATGTATATATATATATATATATATATATATATATATATATATATATATATATACACACACACAAGTGGTCTGTGTAACCTTTTATATGGTCTGAAGAAGCGGGTTTGTTTTCCATGAAAGCGGTTACCTTTTTACTGAAGTTCATTAAAGTTTTAATCTGTAGTGTCAGAAGCTCCAGTTTTTCGTTTACATTAATTGTCCCTAGGCCAGGGAATTACTCGACAACCTCAGCCCCTCTTCAGCTGAAGCATGTAGTTGCAGATGATGAGGGTGCTCTCTACATCGCCCTAACCTCTGCCCCTGCCTGTTATGTCCTATCCATGTGTATGCATGCTCTCACACATATGCTGCGAGTGTGGCCATTACTAGCACTGTAGTGCTAAGCCCATAACCCTGTTTTCTGTTGCTTTCCATTACCTGGAAGCATCTGCTTGCTGGTGGCAAATGCAGACAAGAACCACTACTTATTGTGCCTCAGTAAGGAATGAGATAGTGGCAGCATTCAAACTGGTATACATCAGAGAGAGAGAAAATTCATCAGTTCATCAATTTATTTATATTTGTGTGCCTGAGGTTTTATTTGTATTGGTAAGCAGTTGCTAATCTGATACTGATAGCCTAAGAAACATCAATATTACAGTGGGGGCCATTACTTGGACTATTAAATACTTTTGTAGTACAAAGAACTGAAAACATACATATATTGAAAGGGCATATTTTTGGTGAAAAAATGGTACAGGTGAGGTACCTATTAAACTGCATGTTTCTGTCCAGTTACATCATTCCAGATAGCACTTACAGATCTGTGCAATGGCAGAAAACAAATCACGGTTTCTTTTCAAACTCTTTACCTTTTCAAGCATTCAGATTGAAGGACTTGTTAGGGGTATGAGTAATGCACTACTGTAGTCATACTATCTCCCCATGGTAACAGAAGCTTCAGTTTGATAACATAATTGCATTTCCTGGGACAACTGAGATCCAGGGCCATAGCAGTTGTTTAGGTAGCTGGTATCCAGGAATGAAGCATTGTTGCTGGTCTAGAAATCCTACGAGATGTCAGTAAAACATCCATCCTCTTGAAAGGTCCACTCATCTAACCCCAGATCCCACCAAACCAGCCCCACACATCCTGAAACAGCAACAGGCTACCTCCCCAACCACCTAGGACTTAAAAGATTACACACTAACATTTGAAGTCTCTCTAGCAAAATCGCAGAAGTTCATGCCTGTATAGCCCACTACTCCCTTGGCCACAGAAACCTGGTTAAAGTCAGTTAACAAAGATACAGAAATACTTCCATCAGGTTATAATATACTCAGACTAGATAGAACCAACAATAGTCAGGTAAAGTTGTTTTCTGCAGAAATGTTTTGGATCTGTCCATTACCATGATACTATACCCACTTTCAATTATGCTGAATGCATCATTTCACTCCTCAAACTTGAATACTCACAAATCTCTAGCCATCATGGGCCTATACGTACCACTTGCTAACAACATTCCCATACCTGAAGAGATCCTCTCTTGCATCTTGACCAACATAAGATTGGAAATCATTTTGCTTGAAGACGTTCACATAAATTGGCAAAAAGATAGCCCTAGAAAACCCAACAAATTCAATTCAGCTATACAGCTTCTCTCAACTGATCTAGACTCCAACTGGAATTAGCAAGGCCACATCTAAAGAATCCATCCTTGTCTGGATTCTAACATCCACTCAAAACAATGTTGCCACAAATGGCATCCTACCCAGTAGCCTAAGTGACCACCAGCTAAGCTAAATAATTAGATACCTCAAACACCCCCACAAGGTTCATCACTATAACACAGTTAAAAACCTCAGTAACATCAATAAAGAAATGTCTACTTCCAGTCTGCTACAGATCAGCTGGGCTCCACTTAAAAAGATTTCCCTTGAGAAAGCAGTAGATGCATTTAATACAACATTTCTAAATATCCTGGCAAATCAAGCACCATTAAGAACCAAAAGAATTAAAAACATGGCAGCTCATTAGTTAACTAGAAAAAAAAATACAAAAAAAAAAAAAACAAAAAAAAACAAAGCAACTCATGCAGCATAGAAATAATGCCTGGAAGTCATGGCCGCAGACCAAGTTTCAAACATCCCTGCAACAATGTAGGCAATTAAGGAACCGTATCAAGCAATGCATGAAATCAGGACAAAAAAAAAAAACCTTATTGTAGCAACAGCCAAAACTGATGTTCAACAAAAAAAAAAAAAAAAAAAAAAATACATTGGTTAATCCTGGATAGTCAACTCAACCCAGGACATCCCCAACCAAAACTCCCAAAGAATTGCTTCACAGTTAATCACATTTTATAAATAAAGTAACCTCCTATCCTTTATAATGTCTCTCCATAAAGGCAGCTCATCAATTGAGTTCAGAAACTATAGACCAATCACCATTCTCTCACCATTATCCAAAATCTTGGAAAGATGCGTTCTCTCTCAACTTACTGCATTTATTTCTTCTCATAACCTCCTCTCTCCCTCATAGAACTGTTTTAGATGCAGATGCAGTACAACCATTGCTCTTCTAAGGTTCACACATATAAGAACTCGCAATAGAAGTTCAGGTCTTCTAACCTCAGCCCTGTTTCTGGATCTATCCAAGGCATTCAACACAGCCAGTCATCAAATTCTCCCAACTAAACTCTCTTCATATGGGTTATCACCCTCCTTACTTAATTGATTTCTTAGTTACCTGACTAATAGGTCCCAAGCGATGAAATAGTAAGATGGTTTATCGTCTTTCCTTCCTATATCTGTCAGTATCCCACAGAGCTCCATCCTAGGACACTACTGTTAATCTTATTTGTTGATGGCCTAAACGAAGTAGCCAAAGAGGTTACCATAGCACAATATGCCAATGACTCCACTCTAATATATGCTGCTAGGTCACTACCCATGCTCCAAACACTTACCAGAAATTCTCCTCCATAGAAGCTTAGCTGCTACTGTTCACCCCAAACGCTAGCTCTCCTCCCCAGAAAACTACCTTTAACATACTGTCATCCACCAAGCCCAATCTAGAACTGGCATCCCACACCAAACTACTTGGTGTGACTATAGATGACCTGCCTCCTGAAATTTGATATCTACCTTCAGCAAGATATAATGACATACCAAAAGCTAAGCTGCCTGGTTCCTGCTGCTTTCCTAGAAAACCCTTTGGTAAATGGACACTTTTGTTACTAACTCAGCTAGATAAAACCTAGCCAATTTTTTTCTACACTTTCCCTGTTATATGCCTCTTCTATCTTAACCATTTTCAACTCTTCTCTATCAGCCAAACTAGAACAATGTTACAATAAAGTTGCCAAATTTGCAACTAGCCTACAATATAGATTACATTACTGTGTCTTTGTAAAACAATTAAACTGCCTTGAACTAAATAATTCTGTATTGTACTCATAATTAATTACAACCTTCAATCTACTGTACAACCCTGAAAATCTGCCATCTATTCACTCCATCATTCAACCTTATACTACTAAGAAACCTCTGTCTTCCACTGATAAATGCTTACTCTCTATAACTAAATCTAACAACAATGCATAACACTTTGCATATGCTCACTGCATTCCTAATAGCTGGAATATCCTCTCACTCTACTAAAAATAGTCTGCAACTTGAATGACTTTAAATGTCAGCTGAAAGCACACATGATACATAACTGGTTGTGCAGCTGCCCCACCCCTGGTTAAACTGGTACTAATATAGCTACATGAATTTGTGCCATGACTCTCTGCTGCACAAAACAATGTATACAATTATCACAACTCTACCCTACTCCTCTATCATCTCACCTCCTCTATTTGTGGTGTGCTGCCTTCCCTCCCCCTTTTCTTTGGGCTGCTCTAACCCTTTATCTTATCTTCCTATATCCTAGATTTTGAACAAGTCTTTATAGTAACTAATATTTTACATAACACTTGACAATCTATGTCGACTGATACTGTACTATATATACCTCCTTGTATTTAAAATAAATAATCATATGCAACCAATATAACTGCTGCTTTTAGTCAAAACTGGTAATAAGTGATGTAACTAATGTCAAAGATCCTGAATAAGGAACTGTTGCGCATGAATGAAATGGACTGTAAATTATGAAATAATGCAAATGATGCTCATTTTCTCTCTGGGCCTTGCTGAAAAAAGGGCACTGGTCAGTCAGGCTTTCATGGTAAACAAATGCAAAAAAAAAAAAAAAAAGTACATAAAATAATGAAATACATTGAAGTCTCTTCAGTGACTAAGGAACCCACATGGTAACTGACAACTTTGGCTTACTTAGTAAACACACACTTTTGTTACAAAATTCCAATATTACAGATGTCTCTGGATATTCTCACTAGCTGACAAAATAGGCAAACAGTTGTAGCAAGTAATTGTCATTAGTTAAAAAATGTAAGTACCAAAGAGCACAAGTATCATGAAGAAAACAAGAAGAATTAGGAGGATCATTCAGGTACCACACCTCTATTTCATATGTCCATAGATAAGGGGATGTAGGGCATGGGTCTGACCAGCTCCGCCGTTGTTATAGATTGAGCTTGTTCCAAGTAGTACCAGTCATACATCTGTACTAGAAGCATAAAACCAGTAACAAAGTACAAGTTACGCATAACAGGGCTTAACTGGGGGGGGGGGGGTAATGCTCACAGCAGTGTTATTATCTAGGAGAGAAGCTAAAAGAAAGGAGAAAAAAAGGGCAGGTCTGCAGATTTTACCATTACAATAAATATCAGAAGACTTAAAAATACAGTCTTGTACACAGTGCAGAGTATAAAGGCAATGAGATTTTTGTAGCAGCGTTTATCTTGTAGCACTGTGACTGATTCCCACAGCCTCCCTTTGCCTACTGGAGAATGCTCCTGGGTTGTCCCTGTAAAGATTCACTTGTATTGACAGTATTTTCATCTCCACTACTTTAAAATTAAAACAGTTTGAAAGATAAGTACAGTTTTTAAACTCATGTTTGTCAGCAAGGATGAATGTTTGTTTATATATTTGTAAACATATAAATATTTTTTCATATATTTGTTTTATATGTTTTTTTTTTTAAAGTTTTTTTACATGCTTAAAGACTTTGTTAAACAAAGGGTTATGATTAAGGTTGCAGGCTGCAATTTGCATTTTTTTATCATTGTTTTAGATTCATTAGCTGTTGGACCATGATGTATTTCAAATGTGGTATAAGTAGGACAGATAACTTTTTTTTTTTATCTGAAGAAGTTTGGTTCTTGTACCTGACCAGATGAAAGCCCTTATTTTCATTAAAGTTTGTGTCCTGGGATTCTACTCACTGCTGTGCTTTTTCTGTTTTACTAAAGATTCACTTGTGCCCAGGGTTTAATTGGTCAACAAATAAATAAGGATAAGGAAAGAATACAGGACATTGAAAGATAAAACCATTCCTATACGGCTGATGGGGGTGGGGTTGCCCACATACATTTCACTGAAATGCTCACGGTTATCTGGACAGATGTCCTTCAGAACTTGAACAAGAATGAGTTGGAAAGTCTTGCTGATGATGTAACAGGCCTTGGAAATGAAGGGGTTTCTCTTTAACTTATTTTTTGTCTCCAGTTAATGAGGGTGCCAAGGCTATATGTCTGTACCCTCACTGCTCCAGAGTTGAAGATCTACAGGTGTACTGAAACATGTTTGCAGATCTGTATAGGCAAACAATTAATGTCCAGGCTCCATTATCACTTCCATAAATAACTATTGGCACAATCTGTACTCAGCATTAGAAAAGTTCAGGAAAACATTGTCATCCATGGGATGAATTCATCAGATAGGAAGAGATACAGTCAGAATCAGGAATGCAAGTACCTGGCTATTGGAAAGAAATTTATTTCATCACTCTACAGTGATTCCATGACATGGTACATGGAAAACCTAGAATGCCCTGCACGTGAAGATGATGAGGATGATTATGATGATGAATAAGACAAGGCCCACACACAGACACACTCTTCACAGTGGAGAATCCTACTGGGAAAATCCAGGGTTCTGAGGTAGGACTGTGAAACTCATCCAAATAGCTGCTTGGTTCATTGCCCATTTCATCAGCACAAATGGACATGTGTTTAGGTAGGCCTACAAATAAGTCTGGGATCAACCTTTAAGTCTACAAAGAAACTAATATGCTGACTTGCACTGTCAGCATAAAGCTACATGGTAGCATTGGTGGTACCAGCCCCATCTCAAGCACTATGGACATAACTGAAATCCTTTGGCATTAACAGAGAGTAGTGGGAAATGTTTAAATATCAGCCATAGGTAGAAAAACAACCTTGAAAAATGGCAACATTGTAGATCAAGGCTAGATCCAGTCCAAGGAAACTCTGTCATCACTTAATTTCTGCAAGTTGCTAAGATTATCCTGGCCTTTATAACATATTTTCACAGTTCAGAAAAAGGTATCTGAAAATTTCTAGCGGGCTCTTGTTTTGTTTTGTCTTTTTGGCTTTTCCCGGTTAGGGGTCACCACAGCAGAACTCCGGCCCACTAATGATTGGCAGTCGATTTTTATGGTGCCGAGTTGCCAGCCCGATGCCCAACCTTCAGCGAAGGCACTCGACCATGGGGAAGACATGCAGACTCCACAAAGAATCGAACAGGGGAACCTCTTGCTGTGAGGCAGCAATGCTACCACTGTAACACTGCGGCTCTTGTGGGCTCTTGGCAAGCATTAAAAATCTCATTTTTAACAGTGTTAAGAGTGACAAGAAATGCTTCCATCCTTGCACCTACCATTATTTAGCATGGCACTGACCTCAGTATTATGTTACAGCTTTAGGGTTTTTACCACTTGTAAGTGTAACTGCCAGTGAAAGCTTTTAATAAGGACTTCAGGGAAATGGAACTTCATGGAAGACTAGGAATTCCCTCTTCTGTGTTGGGATCAGTACTGTGGAATGCTAGCTCTGATTAGACTTTTTCCAGCTAGGCAGTGGTCTCCAGTAGAGACATCAGAAAGTTAATGACACTTATCTATATGCTTCTTCCTATCTGTCTTCTTATCCTTTGTTCCTGGAAGCTGGATATGTCATGAGTGCATTGATTCCTGACTCTTTCTGGTTGGAAAGTGAGTGTCTGTGCTTAACATACCTGATTGGTCTGGTTGCTATTCGAGGCATCTACCAGAAAAAGGCAACAACCCTGCAGACCCTTGCATCATCTGGAACAAGACTGTGGCTCAACAAACAGGCTGTGGCCTGCTTCACTTCTTGGGACTGGTGCTAACATTTTGCTTCTGGTGAGAGAACAAGCAAAGGAGTATTGTATCCCAATAGAGTGAAGCTGTGCTGAGACCAGAATTAGTAGTAGCCAGGCAGTAGCCATTCATGCGACTCCACTCTTTTTATCATTCTTGATAAGCTAATTCTTTATTTTTCAGTAAGTACTGCTTGATTTCTTCCTAACTTCAGAATATCTGCCTAAATACTTCATCCTTAAATTTTCAGGGTATACGTATTAGTTTCCCCTCGTGTGTTTGGCAGTGCTCTGTACAGACTCAGACACCTTGAGTGACATTTTTTCCTGTAAAAGGAACATATAAGGAAACAGCTCCAGTACTTAGTAATAATGACCATCCCTCCTGGCATGTCTAAAGGTCAGTTCCCTGCACTTTCTCCTATTAACCTGGTGAACTTGGGTATTCTGAGGTAGTGTAGATATACATGTACACAGACAACCCTCTCCTCTTACCTTCCAACACTCAGACTTGTGAGAGATGTACTTATATATCCAAATTGGAAGCCATGCACTCTCAAGCCAATACCTGGTTAAGTGGAGAAGGTCAACATCTGCACCATACCAGATACAACGCATTGCCCTCCATAACATCCACCATCACAGCTCTCACATAAAAACACAAACCACACACTCACCTTCACAGAGGCTTTCAATAGAAATCTACCCAAACAGCAGAGACCTCCAAGGCAGAAACGCACTCAACCACCACAACACAGCACAAACCACAAAACACATAGCTCACCTGCACAGTGTGCCCCTCAACCTAAGCCCCTAAGGCAAAACAGCTTGCCCAATACACTAAACATAGATGACTCGATAGTGAGGCACACTGATGTCCCACTCACTAGGTTGAAAAAGCAGAAGGTAACAGTCAGCGGTCTATCAGGTGCCAGAATCTGACACATAACACACACACACAGGTCACTCCACAACAAGTACAAGTATGACTCTGTCAATGTCCATGTGGGTGTGAATGACCTGAGATGCACTTCCCTGGACTACATGAAAAGAGACATGGAGGTGCTCTTGGATTATTTGGCCCAGGCAGGTATGATCCTAGCCCTGAGCAGCATCCTACTGTTGCCAAGAATGATATCACAGTACAAGCAGAAAATGATTGACTTCAACAACTGGCTAAGTTTCTGGTGTCATTCTAAGGATTCCTATCATAAGATCAAAGTCTTACAACTTTGAATCATTAAAGAACAAACTTTAATGATCGAAGTTGTAAAACCTCAAAGCACATAATTGAGATCGTCATAGAGTGTGGAAAGGGAAGATTTCCCTTTACTGCACTGTAGTGCGATCTCGGAGTTGGTATATTTAAGTAGCAGGGGGTATGGGGGTGCAGGAGGGCTTGCCTCCCCTGCATAGAGAATTTTTTTTACTGTTTTTACTTTTTTTTTATGTGTGTGTTTGAAGTTCTGAGACTTCAGTCATTAAAGTCCCAACTTTCATGATTCAAAGTTTTAGAACTTCGATCATATGATATAGACCCCCATTCTAAGGGGATCCAGTATCTGTCTGCTTGGGATGACATGTTTGACATACCTCGATGCTTTACCAAAGATGGCCTGCATCTGTCACCCCTGGGTTTCCAGATACTGGCTAAGGCTCTTGCCACCCCTATAGTGCCTTTTTTAAGTGATGTTCCAAAGACCAAATTACCACCATAACAGCTATAAATAAATGCAGTCTGAGGGTCATGCTGCTCAGTGGTAGAAGTCTAAATCTCAAGATGCACTTGCTCGAAGCACTCCTCAAAATGGAGAATATTGAGATTTGTGCTGTAATGGAGACCTGGTTTAAAGCAGCAGAAAGCATCCCTGCACTATCAGGCTATAAATTATTCCACACTTTTCAGCCCCAGAACATGGACCTAAGCTCCAAAGGCAGTGGTGTCTCAATATTCATAAAGGATATGCACACCTCCGGACTAGTAGCCCAGCATAATGCATCTGAGATACTTCAGGTACAACTAACATTGGGTAAGACAGCAATTCAGGTTGTTGCCTGCTATAGGTCCCCAACCATGTCCCAAGACTCTCACTCCATGTTCTTAAGCACCTTGGAACTATTAGGGTCCAACCCAACACTCCCATACTAGGTGACTTCAACTATCCCTCCATCAACTGGGAAAATTACTCATGTTCCAATACACTGGCCCAATGCTTCCTGGAATTCATCAAGTCCCACTAGAGGAAGCAGCATCCTTGGCCTGGTTATTACTGACATGAGCAACTGTGGCTCTACACCAATAGTCAATTCCTCCTTGGTTAGATCTGACCACAAACTAATCGCCATGAGAATCCATATCACCCCCCCCCCCCCCTGCAAAGGTAACCATCATGAAAAACTTCTCCAAAGCTGACTTTGGGCTCCTAAAAACATAGATGGCTAACTTCACAGCACCCATGTCAATGGAAAATAGATGCATGACTGCTGAATCATACACCAATGAACTGTACGAACATGTACATAAATGCATGGAACTAGCCATACCCAACAGAGCCAAGATGTTCTTCTCCAAAAAAAGGAAGCCAGTCTGGTGGTCCCCTACCATTAATAAACTCTACAACAGAAGGAAGAAACTATTGCAGAAAAAGGTGAAATCCTAAGACTGGAAAAAATCCCTTATTAGCCGCAACAAAAAGTTGAGATCCCTCAACAAAACCTCTAAAGCCAGCTATGAATGCAGAATTGATGCAGACACTAAAAACAACCCCAAAGCCTTCTATAGTTATATCAAGAATCTCCACAGCAATACCCAGGTTTGCTCTGAGTTACTGCACAATGGTACCTCCTATACTGAGCCAACAGATATTGCTAACATACTGGCCTACAGATTCAGTGCCAACTTTACCCCCCGCAAAGGACCAGTCACAATACCACCCAGCATTACTGCAGCACAGGTTAAAGCTGCATTGTCCAAGGCCAAGAATACAGCTTCCATGGGACCTGACAATATCCCTGGATGTGTTCTACATGAACTACAAAGTGAAATGGCACCACATCTGTGTGCCCTGTTCAATCACAGCCTCCTCAGGCTTTGTCCCTACTGAATGGCGCACTGCTACAGTCATCCCTCTCCATAAAGGGGGAGCGACTACAGACCCTGGGAATTATTGCCCTATTAGTCTGACAAGTCTGATATGTAAGGCTATGGAGAGCATCATCATGGACCTAATTAACAAGGATATAGGGAATCTCCAAACTCCAGGTCCCATGCAATCTGGTTTTGTGAAAGGTAGATCATGCCTGCTCAACCTGGTTGACTTCTTTGAGTCTGTCACCAGAGCTGTGGATGAAGGCAAGGCAGTTTATACAGCCTACCTCGATCTGGCCAAGGCCTTTGATACCATTCCCCACTCAGGAATTATTGATAAACTCACCAAACTAGGCATCAACCCCTATATCATTAGGTGGGTTGCAAATTGTCTCACAGAAACCACAGTGTGAAAGTAGCGGACTCCAAGTCAGACTGCTGACCAGTCACAAGTGGAGTCCCACAGGGATCAGTCCTGGGTCCTCTCCTGTTTAGCATCTACTTCTCAGAATTCCAGGCCAATACAGAGGGACTCTGACTGATGACATTTGCAGATGACTGCAAGCTGAGAGCCATTATTAACTCCCCAAGTGATGTAGACATCCTACAGAAAGGCCTTACTGAGACCAATGAATGGTGCCAAAACCATGGCCTTAAGCTTAATGCCAAAAAATGCATCATCATCATCATCCCCTTTGGGAAAAACTCAGTTCCCACTAATTACCCCATTTGATGGGAGCCCACTGAACACTGAAGCTGTTATAAGAGATCTGGGGACACAGGTTGACAGCAACCTCACCTTCGACCACCACATTGCCACTGTGGTCAGAAAGTCCTATGTGGCACATCTCATTACCAAGGGTTTTGCATCCAGGAAGAAAGAGATCATCATCTCTCTCTGCTCTTCCCTCATTAAGCTAGACATCAAATATAATGCCCCATTTGACAAGTACCTCACTAGACACATGCAACAGTTGGAAAGGCCACAAAAGTACCTCATGAAGAGGATCCTAGGCCTTAAACAGATGTCCTACATAGACAGCTATTCTCTGTCTCATATCGTCTACTAAGAGGCGATCTCTGCTTGATTTACAAAGCCATGTCTGACCCAGTTCTGTTAGAAATGCTACATTTAAAGAAATCCAAATCCCTCCACACCACACACTCCAGAGACCTCAACCCCATTACCACAATCAACAGAACATGCTGGAGGGACAGGTTCATAACCCAGTTACTGCCCATGCTCTGGAATAGACTTCCCATACATGTCAAGCAGAGCACCTCACTGGCCGTCTTCAAGAGAAATCTTGATGAGTGGATAGGAAATAGAAAGTTCACCCCAGGGATCACTGCAGTGGATCTACTTGATAGAGGCACTGGGAACTAACGTCGGGCGGCACGATGCCAGGGCACTTCTATGGGCTAGGCTTGTAAAGGCTCCAGGGCCATTAGCATAGTACACACCTATGAACTTATGAGAATGGAAAAGTAAATCAAGAAATATTAGATTGGATTATGCAAAATGAATAAAAACAGTGGCACTGAAATACATCCTATAAATTAAGTGAGTCTTCAAACAACAGTGGTAACTGTGGTCATGACTTATGGTGAAGAAGGACGTTTCTGCAGCAACATCAAGGGTTCGACTATAAACAGAACAAAAAAATAAAATAAAATAAAATAAAAATGCCAGAAAACCAAGAAGGGAAAACTCCCTTTTTCTTGTTTTCTGCAGGGACAAGCTCCCTATACCCCCAAACGTATATATATATATATATATATATATATATATATATATATATATATATATGGTTTCCAATCATTATGTGGATGTGCATTTGCACGGCTATGAAGTATTCGAACATCAGATGTTCGAATACTTCATATTACGGCAGGTGACATGAGCGAAGGTTTGCATTGCGAATGAACTGTGCATTCGCAATTCTAACTTTCGGTCATGGGAGGGGATTGTGGTACAGTGCGGTTAGGGAAATGCATCCTTTTCCTCACTGTAGTGCGATCTTGGAGTTGGAATATTAAGTTGGGGGGGTGTGGGGGGCACAGCCCCCCTGCATAACTCTGTGTTCGGTTAGGTAGGTAGGTGATTATGGGAAGGGTGGGCGTGCTGTGTATCGCCATAAATGTTGCAAGCGACATTTTCGACAATACACCCTTGTTTTCGAGTTTACTATTATTCGAAAATGTTAATTTTCGATGCATAAATTCGAAAATAAAGACATTATTTATTTTTACTTTCGAATTTATGATAGTAAACCTATATATATATATATATATATATATATATATATATATATATATATATATACACTAACTTCGAGGCTGCACTAACTCAAACAGGTGAGAAATCTCCCTAGAAAGTGAATCATTACCACTGCACAATTAGAAATAATTTCAGCAAAATTTCCTACGAACAAAAGTGTTCGGCCGTATGCTGTTTTTTTTTTCTTTTTTCTATGAGCTACTGAAGCTCAAGGGATTTCTCCTTCAGATTTTGTAGGGAAGGCAACAGCTGGTCACATCCTAATTCTCAACTCCCTTATGTATAAAATATTAAATAACAGCTTCTGACCTTACTTTGAAAACAAGCTACAAATAATACTGTATGCAGAAAAAAACTTTTAGAATACTTTAAAGAAACACACCATGCACTGCTTTATAGACAAGGTAAGCACCTTAGTCAACATTCTAGACTCATCGTCCATTTACTAAAATACTTTAAAAAATACTACACCATTTCGGCTACTAACTTCTGCTTGAAAATACACAAATAGAATTACTTAATTAGTAAGACAGTAGTACTGCCACTTCAAAAGATACTACTATGTGGTAGATAGTAGTTTTTGTTGTATTAGTAGAGAGCTGTCAGCAGTTATCTTTTTGTAAATATTCACTACTTTCTGTTTCATCATCTGTGTACACTCTGACTTCTGCTTTCAAACTATAATACATATGTAATTTGCATTGTTTGAAACTGAGCATAGTATGTCACTAGCAATCACCATGGTTACATTGTCATGACAACTGTATTGTGTAATATTCTATATTTTGGCTGCTACTTTTGCTGTTTATTGGATACCAGCTATGCTTGTATAATATTTTGTGCACCGCTTGCTATTGTGCTTTGTATTGTGTACCTACTGTTTCTATTTACTGTATGCATTTGCACCTGGGTTGTGTCTAAAAAGGGTATTTAGACCAGTCCACTCACCTGGTTGACAAAGATTAAATAAGTGAAATAAAAATGCCTTAGAAGCAAAGAAAGCTGAAAGAGAGTTAAATAAAGGTCTGGCTCCATTTACTGGTAAATCCTAAAAATGTATATATATAACCCTTATGCTGGCTGCTGGGTTGATATGTTCTGCCCCCCACCTTACCCCAAGACAGACACCCTTCCCAACCCAACTGTCAGATAGCAAAAAAATGCTTCTCTGTGCTGTAATGCTTTTGTTGCAGAGCCATGAGTAACAGAAAGACTTTTTAGTGTACAAGAAATTTGTGGTATTCTCAGTAGAGGGCACCATAGCTCCACAGTTTAAGCACCCCCCCCCCCCCCCACACACACACACATCATATGCATATGCAGACACACATACAAATATACACACATATAAACATACACACACAGTCATCTCTAGAGGGCATTGCAGTACAACATAAGGCATGACATCAGACATGAGTGCCATTTCATATGTTCAAAAAAAAATTGGTGTACAGACAGTAACTGCTTTCATCTATAGACTACACACACACACACACACACACACATACACACGCACACACACACACACACACACACACACACACACACACACACACACACACACACACACACACACACACACACACATATTTTACGTAAATGTTCTTGCTACTGAATTGTTAGGTCTACAGAATGTAAACTACAACGATAAAGTTTGAGCACAGCAAATTTGCTTAATTTTTGTGCCATAGTAAAAAATTAAATCTAAGTCAAACACAATACTTTAACCTCTGTTGTGCTTAGATTTGATCAGCCTTACTAATTTTCTAAAAGAGTATGGTACTCACAAGAAGAAGCCATATGGCAGAAGTTGTTTTTTCCAGAAAGCGATTATTCCCTCTGAAACATTAAACAATATTGCATAAAAACTGTAAAGGTATACAGTATTACAGTCTGTTTACATTAAGAAAACTTCACTGTTTTAACCTCGTAGAGGATACGAGGGCACTGTGAGCCTGACAGAAGGATAAAAAATGAATCTGTTACATCAGTCTGAGGATATTACATTGCACAGTCTTACCCATGAATGTTCTACTGCAAGTTAGGTTCAGCATGCAGCTGGGAAGAAAAAGGCAGAAGGTGCTTCCAAAGACAGGTTAGAGCTTTATGTGTGCTTGTAATGTCTTGGTACATTATTTATTATTATTTTATTTGTATGTTTGACCAGATATATTCTACTGGGTACTGCAAGGTTTCAGCTGAGGTGCCGACAGAAAAGTTCCAAGATTTATTACATAATATATAATCACAGGAAAATGTTATAGCATTAGTTATGGTGCTTATAGCCAGCTGTAAACCCCTATCCAATGACATGAGTTGTTGCAGTCTTTTGATACTGTCTATGGTGGTGTTGCTTGTGTATCACTGGTGGGGCTGACACAGGATGAGCTACACTAAACACAAGTTGTGGTGGTGGTGATGAAGGTTTATCCTGGACTTCCACAAGCTGCTCATCTATGGAAGAGAGGAGTGTCCCCCCACTGTTAGCATTGTTGATAGTGCCATTGTGTCATCAGACTATGCCAAGTGCGTGGTGCTAGTATCATCTGCCTATAGGGATACACTGACAAAAGGTATGTGCCAACATTTGGTGAAAGATCTTCCAGTGGAAGAAAGTGAATGCATATGGACAACTTGTATTAAAACTAGTACAGTTTATAGTACAGTATAATTTCCACCACCATCTGGCATAAAGATTTCTACACACCAAAAATATACATAGGCCATGGGCACATGTGTTCCTTGTGGTACAGGTTGTCTCATTGCAGCCCTGATGTCTCTGGGTGACAGAAATGGAGATGTACATGCACATGTAAACCATGCAGAGGTGCTACCCAATGTTCTCTAGGAATGGCATGCCTCACTACTTACACCGGGCATCTCCGACAGATATTCAAGCAGTCAAATCTTGTCATGCAGGTTGTGTCTGTTGCATCTTTGATGGCCCTAGATGATATAGAGGCACAAATGTAGGTGGGCAATATTCTTCAGGAACCACATGTGCCGTTACTCACCTGGGCAGCACCTACAGAGACTTGGGCAACTGTCATCAGCCCATTTCCCACATCCATTCCTTTGCCAGGTTTGGGGGTGCTTTCTGTGTCACCACTGAGGAATAGCAGGAATTCCTTATTGTCCATGAGCTGGCTTCCTCCACCAGTGGTCAGCCTACCCCTGTTTCCTGAATCTTTCTCTTGCCCAGCAGGATCATATCAGTGATCCTGCGATGCACCTGTATCATTATTCTGTTATGGCTTTTACTGCACAGATGTCCTGCACCAGCCCTTGACACACCTGGTGTCAGAAGGTCTTGTCTGTTTTACTCTTTTCAAGGATATGCCTGCTATATGAGCATAGAGCACAAAAAGCCTGCAGCAGCATCTTGTTATCCTGTGCAGTGAACTTCTTTAGCCACTGCCATTATTTAAGTCCCATGATAGGTCAGTTACACTAGTGGGTACCACATGGATCAGTGTGGGCATGCTAGACCATCCATGTCAACCAACACCTGCCTCTTCACCATCCCAGCACCTTTGTGGTGGTCACATCCCAGTACCATTCTACAAGTTAACTGTTTAGGCACTGTATCATAATGCGGCAGCTGTGGACATGTGAGCTGTGTGAGATGTCCAATACACCTATGCCAAAAACACTGTGTTTCAGTGGTGTATCAGTTTGTCCTGGTGTCTGTGTTCATATGCAACAGTATATTGATACTTGCATAGCAGAGCCATAGCTGGGTAATTTTTTGTCTGGTGCTACACCCTGATCTGTCACCCCTCAAAATTATTTGCATGCTAGATCATACCACTTCATCCTCATGTTCTATGTGACAGCAGGACCGACAGCAGAAAACCCCCCCAGAATGGTTAATTCTCAAAGCTGGCACTCCTCCCCTCTCTCCGCAGTATGAGTGGCAGCTCCTAAAGTGCTATAGTCTCATGCTCTGTGACAGAGAAAGAAAAGCGTCTGTGTTGATCACACCCCTTGCATATTGCTGCCAGGGTAGCTGCCCTCTTCACTCTAGTTACACTGCTGCACAGGAGGACTGGGGTTGATCCTTCCTCTCATTCTTCTGCCTGGGTGGATGATACTACACTGTCCTGCCTGCGCCTTGTACCCTTAGTGGATGAGCATCTCTCTCAGAGAACAGCAACCTGTCCTGTCTGCTCCCTGTGCTCTGGGTGGATGAATACCTCCCGCAGGACAGCAGCCTGTCTTGACTGTTTTCTGTACCATGGGAGGATGAGACCCCACCACAGCACAACAATCTGTCTTGGATGTTCCCTGTGCCCTGGCTAGATGTGTGCACACACCCACTACACAGGACTGCAACCTGTTCTGCTGCTTCCCTTTTTCATTTGTGGAGGAATCCCCCCCTAGCAGGAAGTGCAACATCTTTTTACATCTGCCACACACACACACACACACACACACACACACACACACACACACACACACACACACACACACACACCATAGGGAGCCCCCTGCTGGGGGATTGTGAAGATCCTCTATGTAAAGTAGAAGTCTGGCATGTACTTGCCTGGACAGTGAATAATAACATTGGTGTCACCTTCACTGGTGTCATAAATATAGCAACCTGAGGAGGTGCCAGCCAGAACTTTTCTATCCACAGAAAAAAATACGTTAGGGAGTGGGGATCTCAATATTACAGCGAGCTGTTATTTTGCTGTGTCACTGTAGGCCCTACAACTATATCTGCAAATGCGTTCTGCTGTCATGGATAAGTTGTCTTCATTAATGCTTTTTTTCAGGTTTGCAGTGACACGGGAGAATAAAGAGAATAAGATTTCCTGCCTCAGGGCACAGACCAGGCAATCCAGGTGATAGGTTAAGTTTACTATAGTGCTAGCATTACTTTATAACTGCAGTTGACCTGTTTATTTCAGAATTAAGCAGCTATATATATATATATATATATATATATATATATATATATATGGTTCTACCTGACATAGCCGAAACCACACAACACCGACAACCACATCACCGACACCACATATTCGACAGTCCATAAACACGAAACCACACATAACCGACAACGAAATAACCGACGGTACACAAACACGAAACCCCATACACTGCACACACCACAATAACAATTATTAAATCAAAACACATCCCCATTCCACAAACCCCACACACAACACAAGCACACCAAAATCCTTACAAGCCCACACTAAACCTTACCCTAACCCTAAGGTCCGTCACTATCGCACACTTACCTACCCGCTCCCTAACCCTAACTCACTTAACCCCCTAACCCTAACTCACTTAACCCACCCCTATCGCTTCCCTAACCCTAACTCACTTAACCCACCCCTATCGCTCCCTAACCCTAACTCACTTAACCCACCCCTATCCCCACAGACCGTCAATCTCCACACTTACCGCACACAGCCTTTCCCCATGTCGGCATCCTCGGCGTTGGTGTTGTCATCCGTCGTCGGTCTTCTGCATTGTCGATGTTCTGCCACTGATCGGTCTTCTGATCTTCTGGTCGGTCTTCTGGTCAGGTAGAACCATATATATATATATATATGATTTTTTTTAATTTTAATATTTCATGATTAGTTAGTTGCTCATTGATTTTGTAGATTAGATTTTCCTCCAGTAAACTTTGTACTGTCCTAAACATTGCCAGTTAGTTCAATGGTGTACATGTGATACCATTTGTTGGATAATAGCGTTTTCCATTGTAATTGTTTTATATACTGCTTTCCTGATGGCTGATTGTTTGTTTATTCCTCTGTCCAGATTCTGTTTTAATAAGCTGTACCACAGTATGCTGATCATTGCATTTGTGTCCTATTTTGTTCTAATTTTCATTCTTTTTTAATTGTGTTGTTTTGCTATTTTTTTTCTTTTTATCTGAAAGACTGGAAATGTAGCAGACAGGGGTGGAGAGGCAGCCACCGTGTTCTGCACTGGACACTACAGTGACTGCTGGATCTCCAGCTGTCCCTAGGCTGCCTGTCTGCAGGATAAGAAAGGATATCTTGAGGAGCTAACATGTAGGCTCAACAGTGGCCTCCCATTGTGTTTTTTCAGTGGAAGGTGGTGTAGGTTTCTCATGAGAGTGGTATGTAGGGACCCTACTTGGCATTAGATTCAGCTGCTGGTGAGGACTAGTGTCTAGATGCCCACATTAGCACTTTGGATTGTCATTTTATGTGGCTGGTAGAGTCATATAGCTGGCCATCCTGACAATCAGGCCATGAGAAATGGAGCTTGCCATTGATGTTGACCAGTGAAGTGATTGACTTCTGGGTAGATTCCCCTCTGGATTGGTTTGGCAGGCCATCCTCACCCCCCCTCTCTCCTATCATGGTGTTCCCCTTCCTTGTGTCACATCCTATCTCCTATTTGCAGTCCAGTCCTCTCCATCACAATTGGCTCACCCTCTGTCAATCTGAATATCTCCATTGTCATTCTTCCCTTTTGTATCAGTATCCCCCAATCAGTCATTATCAGCGTTATATTTTCATGTGTCTGTCCCTCTTGCTATCCTTATATCTTCTTTCCTATCCACACTTCCCCATGCTAACTTTGCCTCTACCCTCGGGAAAGAAAAGCTTTTCTGTAATGTGTGTAGTTTTTGTTTGGTAAGTAAAACTGTAAGCTTTTAATATTCTTCAATTAATTCCTAAAACACATTAACTAATGAGTCTAGAACTTTGTTTAGATACTCTTAGTGAAGGCATTCACATTCAGAGCACTGTAATAGGAATTCAACTTTTTCAAATACATGCTCCTTTTTCTAAGACTATATATAGCACTTGTTTAACACACTGTAAATACAATGCGTGCAAGCTCAGCAGATGTAACCCACCGTAGGGGTAAACTACAAAATTAACAAATGAGGCTGACCAAGCACCTTTTTAATAAAATGAATATGAAGTCTATCAATAACCTGAAAAATATCACATTAAAATTCCTGTTTTACATGATGGTCCTTTTCTTGTTTTTCTCATACCATTTTTTAAATGATCATGAAAATGTGTTACGAACAGTGGTTAATATTTTACTGAGGTTGCCACTTCGGTCTTGATTATTTTAATATCAACTTATATATATATATATATATATATATATATATATATATATATATATATATATATATATATATATATATATATATATGCTTTTTTCTAACCTGAAAAGAGCCTTTCCTCAGAATCCACTTAACAAAAGAAGCAGCGCGAGTCAGAAAATGGAGTAAATAATTTGCAGGCAGAGCTGAGACCCTTGGGCATCGTGTAAGGGGAAACTTATTTAACCCCCGTCCGCACGTGTTCACGTTCTTTGTTGATTCATTTCCTCCTCAACAAGTGTATCACAAATAGTATATTCACATTCTGAGGTGTACTATTCATCTCTTAAGGCTCTGATATATGAGAAATGAATATACATTAAAGTGGTACTATAGATGTCTGCAAGCAAGTTAGGATTGTAGGCAGCAATATTATTAACTGTATCATCTCATATACACTGCAGCCTTGATTAAAGTTCCATCAGTTTCAGTTTCCTGTATCAGACAGCAGTGTCTGGGGATCCAAGATAAAATTTTTCTAATAAATTTTTGATGGTTTCTACCACTGCAAGGACCACAAAAACGTAAATGTTTGAATATATGCCGACAGAGTGACAGCAATGCTATGGAGTGCTGACCAACAGAAGCGGTCTTAGGTCAACTGGTGCCCTAGGCAAAAGGGCTCCATGGTGTCCCCCTCACATGACCTGGTGCTTCCATCCTGGTCTACCTACACCAAATAAATACTTGAAAAGCACCCCTGCTAGAGCGGTGCCCTAGGCGGCTGCCTAGTTGGCCTATGCCTAAGGCCAACTATGCTGACCAATGAAAGAAAAATAAGTAAAACTACCACCACTGAATCCTTCACCCCCAAACCGAAGTATAACTATTCTAAAGTCGCACAGCAGTGGAGAAAAAAGAAAAATCTGCTGTCAGTAAAAGTTGTTTCACTCATTATTTATTTGATCATTTAGCACTTGGTAATAGTAGCATTAATCGAATGACTGTCACCCAGGTGTTTGACCCCTACATGATAATTAACCTGCTGCAAAGCTGCATTGCATGCAATAGCAATCCATGGTTAGATACATGATCTTCAGCCTCTAACCGCATGAATTTTAGGCAAAGCCAAAAATAATGGGGGGGGGGGCCTCTAAGGGACAGATTTTAAATACTGCTCTTACAAACTTAGAAAGATGATATAATAACAGGACTTGCATTAGCCTTAATTTTCTGAAGGATATGATGCCTAAAACTCAAATGTCTGTCATTTAGTGACTTCAATCATAAATGATTTGTCAGAAAGCCACAAATTTTATGAGGAACAAACCAAATGTATGAGGGAAAAATCTGACCATTCTGCAAAATTCTGCAAAGCTGAGAGGTATGGTCAGATATTCAAAATATTCTTCAGCAAAAAAAGAATTCTTGCTCATTATTTGTGTCTAGCTCTCATATATACATAGCAGATTCAGGCTACACTGAAAGGGTTCGTGTAGCTGTCTCTGGCTAAGACATGTATGTGGCTGATAAAGATTTGGACAGTCGTGTGCAGTACTGAGGACCAGCAGACACCATGTGAAGACAATCATATGAGCCCATTCTTTGTGCAAGTAGAATAGCAATATCTGAGTAACACATGTGCCAAAGGTACTTAATAAAAGGTATGTTATGTAGGTCAACCATCAAATGTTTTTCTAATAAATTTGAACCTTTGTATTGGTTTCTTTTTTTAACTTGGGGAACAATAAGAGGGGTGTTTATGCAAGAATCCCTAAGTAAAGAGATATTATATGTTACAGTTATACAGGCAGCGTGGACATTTGCTGTTTAAGTAATGATGTATGTGCTTTTACCCTTGAAATTGCATCCTCTCATATCTAAATGGTTTATAAAAAGATCTTTTATTGGCAATGTCAACATTATTCTGTTTTGTACATCAACAAAATCTATAGTGAGTGTGTGTGTTTGTGCATATGAAATGCCAGTTTCCCCTTACTCAATATACCACCTTGTTCACTCTGCCTGACATTGTTATCTTCACCTTGCTTCAGTCTGTGGGTGCCTGAGATGTGCAGGTGTTTATTCCCAAATCCCAGCTACTACCCATAAGATTTGAACTTGTTTGCAGTGTATGGCACATGACTGTTAAGTAATGGGATTCCTTGAAAACTATGGACATGGATCCAAATTTGTCACTTTTGAGAATGGGTTGCTATAGGAGTGGATGCCCTTTCCTTACTTTCAGAATATCCCTATTCTGATACACACATTTTCTACTGATCTAGATAGCTACAGTATTATTTTGGTGTGGAGAGCATTGGGGGTGTCTGGCTTCTTACATAGTCAAACAAATCCAGTGAACCAGTAGTTTAGTTCCATCCTTTTGCATGGGAGAAATGGGTCAAAAAGAAACTTGTATTCCCCTTGCAGCTCTTTTCCTAGATTCCGACTTAACTGTTTCTACCAATGGCAGATGGACTGAGGCACATATTGTCTCAGTGGGGACTTGCTCTACCCATGTATTTATCCAAATGAACACAAGCAGTATGATATGAGTCATGTGATGTCACTGCATCTTTTCTTTAATGAAGATAGCTGCATTTATATTAAAATGCATCATTTTAATTTAGTCACCAGACTAATATTTTGCATTTCACAGGGCTGCAACACCTTCTCTTTCATCATATTTCTGTAAAAGAAGCATTGGTGAACTCTGTTCCAGAATCTGAATGCATGACATAGCACTAAGGGCATTTGCCTGTAGTATGTGCACCTTTTGAGCTAACCAACCTGGAAATACAAAATGTGCAGCCTAAAATCAGGTGAGGATAGATTGAGAAAAGTGTACTTTACAAGTTGTAAGGGATCACCTTACTTATACCTTCCACATTTGTGACATTCAGGGACGAATGCTGGTTTAATGATAAGAACAGCATAGGTCTCCTGTATGTCATCTCATAACCTGCCAAGATCAAAATGGAGGAGTTAAACTTACCGAATAGCACACCTACAGAATGCATGGGTAATAAGCATTTTTTTTTTGCAAGAAGCAAGCCCCCTACCTTATGCTCATATATATATATATATATATATATATATATATATATATATATATATATATGTATATATATATATATATATAAAGTCATGGCTCTGTAGCTATGGGGGTAAGAGAAACCCTATACAGTGGCAAAGAAAGTACTTGTACTACTGTAATATTGCTGCATAGCAGTTAAATGCAAAACTTTTTGCAAGTGCTTAGCTTGGGGAGTTGCAATCCAAGGAATTGCATTCCAAGTGATACCATTCATTAAATGTTTCACAAACTGGACATCTCAGCTATTTTGCACAATGGATGTGGTAAATGGACTTACTAGAGATATTAGCAGTATAGATTTTGAAATTTTTTGAAAAATAAATGCAAAGCTTACTATTAGGAATTGCCTTCAAGAATAGCAGTAAAACTTGTATTAGTGTATTTGAAATTAGTGTTTTTTTCTTCGTGGAAAAAAGACAGATAATAAAGTTACTGTAAATTGAGTTTTGTTTTAATAAATACTTACAGATCTATCCTCTTCTAATTTATGAAGGCATATAAATCCCGGTAATGGATTCTTATTGTGTGTTCAACCATAAAATGTGTTGCAATAAGACGTGGAATTGCAGTTTGTTGCTTTAGTGCCAAGGCTCAAAATGTAGGCCCCAAGGTTTTGCTCCTCACTAATTGTATAGCTATGGAATTACTTGTGAAATCTTTAACTGGGGAAAATCAGTGATGGGCTCACTTGCATTGTAAAAATAACAGTCTGTGTGCATGGCCCGGTATTCTTTACAATTACTACTAAATCAATTTAACAGTAATTTTCACCCAACTAGTATACCTTTCGACAGTGTGTACATTATGTATAAAGCAATGATATACATGGAAAGTGTTTGTGACACCATGGCTTAAGATTTTCAAGCACAGATACATGGCAACAACTGAATTGCATTGCTTCAGCAACAAATCACTTTCTAAAGCATAGCTCTCAGCTTTCAGTCTTTTGCCTGTGTAAGTACTTCCCAAAACACAGCACTAATTAGCAAAGTGTGAACTGCATGGTTAAAGGAGTTGTTTTGTATTTTATAAATGAGCTTTAAAGTGCATCCCACTGTTTCATGAAATCTTATCTGACTTTTTGAGAACAAGTCCTGTTTTCCTAATTTACACAATTTAGTGCTGAATTTGCAAGCAGCTAAAAAGTCCTTCCCCACCTGTTCTGGTTCACAGATAGTCTTCCTTGCGTGTTGCTATTAATCCTTCCACTACCATCTTACCCTGGAAGTGACATGGCATAGTAGTGTGGGGCATGTGGCTTGGATATGGCCAAGTCTTCTCATTCTGTTATTTTTCTGTTTGGGCAATTTTTAGACAAGTGCTCCACCTTCTTTATTTCTTACAAATTTATAGGCTATCGCTCTCATCTGTGATCCCCAAAATTAAAATGTATGCTGTAAGGCACACTCAGTATTTCTATGTACCCAGACTTCTGTGACTTCTAAACTCATGACATGGCATAACAACCTTGACATGTTATCCTGTTAACTATAAACAACATATATTTTCTGAAAGTTGGCTACTTATATTTTATTTTTATTTCTTAGTCATGCAAAAAAGTAATTGTTGTGGGTTTATGTGAATAAATCTTATATAGTTTTACTGAATGTTGAAAAAAATTTTTTGACTAACCAGTTACTGCTCAAATGTCAATATATGCACTCCACTTAATTCACACTGCAAGCAATTGCAACGGCAGCTGTGGTGCCAGGGGGAGGTGCTGATTGCTGGATAAAAAAAAGCTATACTTAATTATCAAAATCTGTTTTTCCATGGCTTGGGAAAGTGTGACTTTTTCTCATTTTGAATATAAAAGAGCATATAAGGACATAAAATATCCCTGAAGTGTGATATTCTGTGATCTTTCAAGAAGGACTGAAGTGTTTGCATATTACCTAGAGTCATATAATGTCATTAAAGTATACTTCAAGGAAGCATTCCTTAGTATGCAATGTAGTACTCCTGAGAATATTACTGGTAGAAGAAATGGTTTAGTTACTTTTGCTGTGGGAAACCAAACACCTAAAATATGCAAATATAATGTTTCTGCAAAAGGAAATGATGTAATATATTTTTGGGAGGACAACAGAAGAACTGAAATGTATAAATATTTGAGACAAGTCTTTGTTCTGCTTTGTCTTTGCTGGAAAGATACTGGTGATACATCTGTGAAAAGACCAGGGTTCTACCTGTGCATTTTTATATTAATATTATTGTAACTCATACAATACATAGCTAGGATGGTACTTATCTTTAGATCAGATATTTCTGTACATACTCTAATCAGTGTAACTGAATGTTATTTTATTCTGCCATGTTTTCTTTCTTATTCTTCTGCATATTTAACCTGTAACTACAATGTTTGCCTTATTGTTTAGGTAAAGCTCATTTATTTGCATTTAAGCTTTTGTGGTTGATCTTTTGTTATATACTTACTGCTATTTATTGCCTTAGAGAAGATTTATTTACCACTATAGGTTAACAATTGAGTTAGATTATTTGGCCCTTCTTAGAGTGAAATACTGATGTGCATGATTTCATTTTTGATGTAATTAAGAGCAGCAGGTAAGTGGATGTCCCTGGACAATACAGGGTAGTAGGAGCAGTGAGCGTACTATCATACCAGTAAGAAAGCTGTGCAGAGATGGAGAATTCTGACAGCCATTTCTGGAAATTATGCATGGGTGTGTGTTTGTGTGTGTGTGTATGTGTGTGTAAGTGATAACTTGTGTTAAAAGTAGTTAACATGAGTAAGGGGCATTAGAAGACACTGTTGTCCATAGAGAGAGTAGTGCGAAGGGAGCTTGAGGTGTTAGTTCAAATACTCAGCTCTGAAGTTGGTCTGCATGCAGTCTAATATGGGGTTGAATGCTGAAAGCTCAGACCCAGGGAAGCAGTACATATTCCCTTTATGCTTCTGGGGTCAGGTTTGAGAATTGATTATTAGTGAAAATTACATGCACTTTCTTTTGTTTTAACATGCTGGGCACCAGTAATATGAGTTGAGAGCTCAAACATTTGGTGTAGTCTGATTCCTTTCTTTACATTGCTGACAGTGGCATCATCAATCTGTGACACCTTAGGTGGCATTAGTGAGAGCCATACCCAATCTGTGCCATTGTGCACATATTTGATTGGGATTGGTGGGATTCAAACCCCATCCATACCACTGTTTCTTACAGTGGTATTCAAACTGTTTGTGTCAGAAGGTAAATCTAGATTTATGCAACACAAGCATATCCAAAATGATAGCAACATAACCGGACTGCCAGCACAGAATCATTATGTATCACTTTTTCTAAATGACCATAATTATTGCTAAAACTGTCAGGTTTTCATAACTGAAAGTGTTAAGCCAAAACACAATAGAAGAGGAAACCACACAACACTATAATCAAAATGAGCCATCTCCTAAATTGATGATCACTACATGTACCAATTGTAGGCTTACTTCTCTTACATAAATAGCAGTATGTTACATTTTCTTTCTCTGCTCTACTTCCTTTAGATTTCCTGTCTCACAAGTGTAATTACATGCATACATACATATATTTACTTACTAATTAATTCATTACATTTGTTGACTGGAAATATCCAGATGAGAAGTCCACAGTCCACATATATATATATATATATATATATATATATATATATATATATATATTTTTTTTTTTTTTTTTTGACTGGAAATGTTCAATTGAGAAGTTCATGTTTTCAATGAAGTCTCAGAGAGCAGTGATTCAGAAACTTTAAATTATACAATAAATACTAGTCAGGAATAACTCTGTCACATCATGAGATGACACAATAAGGAAGAGTGAGAACAGACAATAATACAGACTGTAAAAACTACATAAAAGTTGAATGAAATGCCACTGATTTTCAGAATTGATGACTCTAAGCATGAGATGTACATCTAGTACATATACTGTACCTGTGCCATTTATGAGCCTCACAACTGTAAGTCGTTAAATGCTGATCATGGAAGTTTGTATATTGTTGTGTATACAAAGTTTAGTTTGCTGTACTTAGGAGCTTTTCCCTTATTCCAATATATGGTGATCTCAACATTATTATATAAAAGTTGCAGGAATGTCATGGGCATAGCCTCCCACGTTTGGGGGTCCAAGGGATGCAATGTTTTAAGCAGTGTTACAGCAAGTTTCAGTATCAATTTTGTCTTGCTTATCACATGTTTGTGATCAAAATTCTGGGGATTGCAGTTGCATGTGCCAGATTTCTGTCCATATCCGTACAGTACATGCCATTCTGCTTTATTATGAAGTATCAGCTGACTAATTTGCATATTTTCTGACTCTTGACTCAAGTTATAATATAACTGGTATGTGTTTTGGCTCCAAATTCAGGCCCTAAAATAGCTTGTGTGTGCTCTGGCTCCAAATTCAGAATACTTAATGTCACAAATTGCTCTTTTCTTTTAAAGTTGCTTTGCTTGATGAAGACCAGCCCCCCCCCACCACAACCCCTGAACACACACAGATATGTATATATATTTTATATATATATATATATATATATATATATATATATATATATATATATATATATAAAATATTACACACACACACACTCAGACACACACACATATATATATATATATATATATATATATATATATATATATATATATATACACACACATACACACACGAAAGATGCAATGCTCATTTCCATAACTGTTCGGTTACACAGCAGTTTTAATTCACTGAAACTCTGCAATCCTCGTTTGTGTTTGCTAGCTGTTTCATAATTCTTCATTTTATTCACTTCACATCCTTAAGCATTTCTGCTATTGTTAAGTTCCAGTGCCTGCTAACATTCAATTCTGGCAAATACTTCTTCTGGCTTATTGCCAGGACTGGCTGTAATGGTTCCCCTGAGCTGTACTATGCAATTCATATGATGGTGACTTCTTTAAATCCAGATCTGTACTCTAGTTCAGACACAAAATTACAGTCTGCCTTGCTTTGCTCCTTAAATATCAGTTTTACCACTTGATAGCTGCATGACATGTGCATGTTAGTAGTAGTAGTATACTAATAGTTGTGTGCATTACCAGAACTACTAGGTTTTGATGGCTGACCTGCTAAGTTCATCATTCCCTAGGGAAGAAATGAGATGCTACAATTACAGGTCTTTCTATGAACTGTGATCTTTATTCTTCCAGTAACGCCAACATGCACAAAGCCTCTACTTACTTATTTCGTCATAGCCCAGACAGTGGTAAGGACATGTATGCACTACACTCTTAAATTACTGCTGAGCTGTTAAAGACATACACCATAGCTTGTTGCAGTCTCTTAATGCATGTACAACTACAGCTGCTAAACACATTATTTGACCTGACAATGGCCTCTCAATCTTTTGTATTATAAAAAGCAGAATAAATAAATGTCTGCTTGCTCCATGAGCAACCTCTGGTCTTCTTACTACAAATGAATGACTGAGCCATAAAACTTAGGAGAGTGTCTGTTTGACAAAATATTTGTTGTAGTTCGCCAGATTATCTGCCCCACCAAACTTGCCAATAACTAGGAATGCATTATAAAATCAAAAACTTTCTCTCCACTACAACTAAAACTATACTTGGCACTACTTACCTCCTCTCCTCATCACTTTATAGTGTTCTATCCTTACTAACCTCCAGGCATCACAAAAAGCAAAACGTGAACAATGTTATAATAATGTGGCTAAATTTACAGCAAATAAACTTACAGACCCCCCCCCCACTTTATAGTATTAAAAGCCTAAAATGGGTAGAAATTCCCCATCAAGTAAGATATACACAGGTTCTTACCACCTATAAAATTATCCAGCATCCATCTGCTTGTCCAGCACTAAATGCCATTCTAAACAACTATGTTCCCACTTGGTCATTATGGTCCAGCGACCAAACATTCCTCTCTGTCCACAAAACTATGAAATCCTCTGGGCATGGTCTTTGCTTATACCATGTTGCTAAGGCCTGGAACTTCTTATCTTTATCCACCAGGTCAGTACCCTTCTGCCAGTCCATTAAAACCATTCTGAAAGATTTTGTAGCCAAAACGGGTATCTCTTCTTGCTCTACCCCAAGATAAACCATATTCTTACATATGAACTCGTACCTATTCATACCTTACACCTCCTTACTCCCCTTTCTTCAATCAAGTTCTCTCTGACTCTCTGCCTGAATATGACATAATAACTCTGTTTTACTTACCATTTTATATTGCAATTCCTATTTGTATTATAGTAACCTATCTTTAATTTTTTTAAACTGGCTAAAATTTCTCTAACTATTAAATCATTGTCATATAAGTTGTATCTAATCATAACCAATGTAGTCACATTATGTCTAGGTTGGTATAATTATTTAAGCTGTGCTAGTTTGAAGACTAAAATTATTGTTCTTAAAATGTGTTTTTGTAATACTTTGTAGTTGTTCTCCCTGGGCGTCCACTAAAAATGGGCACCTACCAAGTCAGACTTTTTCAGTAATCAAATGCCAATAAATAAATAAATAAATAAAATTCCATTCTAACTTGAAGCAGTTTATATCAGTAAAGCACAGTCAAAGCTTCGGAAGGGCATTTTATTTTGCATTTCACTGAAGCAGGATTCATTTTTTTTACTCCAGTAGACATGTGTCACTGAATGTACGTTTCACTGTAGGAAGCAGTAACTGGGGGGTGGGGGTGCAAACGAAATGAAAATACTCTGGACAAAGGTTTGCATCCCCTTATGTTGGGAAGTGTGACTTCCATGCCTTTCCCATGATCCATCAACTCTATAAGGTTATCTCTAATAGCACTATATCTCAGAAGGAGAATATGTTATTTTGTGGCAGTCTAATGGAAAGGACAAACCTTTCAATGATTTAAGATAAAATTGTCTTTGACAAAGTAACATTCTAACAATCCTTTCTGATGAATTATACAACTATCCATTCTTCTGGTATATATTTTTCTTAATTGGTAGTGTGACAGTCATCTTAGTGCTGGACACATCACTTTAACAGGATTACGACAAACACTGAACCCATGATAAGAAGTCTGTATCTATACATAGATGTGTGTGTGTATAATACATATATATATATATATATATATATATATATATATATAATTGTTTAAAAAAGTATGCATGAAGCAAGAGAAGAAGTCTTGAGTTGCCTATAAATCACTTGGTCCTGTATCACACTGACTTACCTTTTGGAAACCACACGAAGTATGAAAATCTCTGTCCATTGCATCAGAAAGGAGTACCCAGTCATATCTTTAAGGGTAACAGGCAGTTTCATCAGCAGCTGTGTCCCCACTTGAAATATTTCAGCAAATGTCTGTAGGTAAGCATCATAAATCTATGTGAAACTGAATGGGAGTCATAAGGCAAGCGTGGACTTCAAAGCTTTCAAATACTATTTATCTAGCACCACAGCAGATGAGGTGCATTTGCCCAGACCAACTTCTGCTTGTTGGACTCCTGAAGTACATTCAAGGGAGTCAGTAAGGTTTACTTTCTTTCTACTTAATAAATGCTTGTGTCTGAGGAGTATGGCAGGCTGGTCTTAAACCAAGGAAAGCTGCTGCTCTGGCCATGATTTGTTTCCTGGCTGATGTGCAGGTTCCTGCTGGAAAGGAATCCTTCTGGAAAATTAAAAAGAGAGAGAAAGAAAATGATCCATGTAATGCAGTTTTGGAAAAAAGGCTTCAAAAGTGATACAGAGACTGCAAATAATACATCTACCACTTCTGTCAAAATATTCCCCCATCCTTACAGAGCTAACACAGACATTCAACTTGTCTTTCTTTTGGAATAAGCTAAAGCTGCTTTATCTGCAGTGGGAAACTGACAGTCTATCCTGGTGAAAGATTTACAGTAGTGATCCATACATTCTTCTTAGCTCACAAAGGATACTAAAGGATCATAGAGTTTCTCCTTTTCATAAATGATTTGGAAAATTATTGGTAAGTGCCCTTTAATGTTTTCATTTCAACAAGAGATATCATCTTTTACAGATGACATGTTAATTTGTAAACAATAAGGCAATACTAGGTAGTGAATGAGCAGACAGCAAGGCTATGTTGAAGGATGAACAATGCAGTGAGAAATGCAAGGCTGAAAGGTGGGTATGCAGCTGGGATGCATGACAGAGAGGAGAACATGCAGGTAACAGTGCCAGCAGTACAAAATAACTGCTTTGGAGATTGTAAGAACACACTGATAAGTAGCTCATAGTACTAAAGTGAACATGCAGAGGAAGCAGCATGACTGAAGGGTGAACATGCAGGCAATATGTTCACAACTGCTGAAGGATGAAAGCTCAAGTGAAGTGCAATCTTCTTGGATGAGCATGTAGGTATTAACAGCATGTAGGCCATAGCTCATGACAGCGCTGCAGCAACAGGATGAGCATGCAGACAGTAAAGTATGACTGCATTATGAACATGCAGGCAGTAGGATATGACTGGACAATGAGCATGGAGGCAGTAGTCTATGACTGCATGATGAACAAGGAGGAAGTGTTATACTGAGTGGATGGTAAACATTCAGGCAGTAGGATATGACTGCATGATAAACATGCAGGCAATAGAATATGAATGGATGCTGAACATGCAGGCAGCAGAACAAGGCTACTTGATGAACATACATATTTGCAAAAAGCACATCTGCCGGATGAACAGGGTAAATAGAATATCAGGATGAATACATATAAAGAAGGGCAGTGCTTGGACAGTGATTACCCACTGTCTGTTACTATATACTGCAAAGATCCAAAGTTTTGCTACTTACATCAAAGACACTGGCTGGTGGTTACTGGTATGCTTGAATACTTCATAGATAAACTGTCTCTGATGTAAAATACAGATTGCATGACTCACTATTTCTTTACTTTTTGGATAAGCTGTAGTTTCAGTCTAACAACTCTTTCACACTCTAAGGAAAATCATTTTATGCTTAACCTAATAACTCTCAAGTTCCTTCACTTTTTTGAACTCATAACTAGGAAGAACATTCTGTGCATCCACTATAATCTGTCTAAAATATGCTGCCTTACATTGCATTAATTCATCCATCCTTTCTTCTCACGCTGTGCCTCTTTATCAATGCATCTGTTCTGCTGAAGGATGCAACCTTTCTGGATCTTGTTTCTTAACCTTCAGAGTTCTTATGTCTCCCCTTCTGTAAACATATATACCGGATGTTAGTTTAATCTTTTTATCATATGCCAGTCAGTCCAGACCTTGCATTATTCCTCAAAACAAAGTCTCATGACTAGGGTATGTGGAAGGTAGTTTGGGTTTGAATCCCACTGCTGCCACTGATTAATGCGACAAGTGGAAGAGGTTTGAGTCTTACTGCTGCAGCCACCAAATAAAGTTACAGACAGGGTGTACGAACATTCAGTCCTACACTAGTGTTACCAATGTGGCAAGGGGACAGAGGTTACAAAGTCTAAATCTACAACACTGCCACTGAAATATATATGCAGGAGGGTGTATGATAATTAGTCACAGTACACAGTCTTGTTTTGCTGAAAATGCATGTATCAAAAGTGTTAGTCAGAGAAGGATCTTTCACTGGCCTGGAGAAAACATTACCTAACAAAAGGTATTGTATAAGGGTTTGTCCATCTCCCCATATTAGTTATTACTACTTTCAGATTCCAATGGTTTTGAGGAAAGGACAGCTTCATCAATATGTCCAGTGTTGCTCTACAGGGTCTGGAGAAGTAAGACTCAAAATATGACTTTTGGCATGAAGGACAATTACTTACAACAGTGAGATAGTAAGTCCCATTTTGCTTTTCCACGTGCATTTCAAGTCTTTCCCAAGTCCTCCTGACTTGTACTGCATTCTTCCCTTTGCAGTGTATAATATGACTACTCAAAGCCCTTTTACATTTTTGTTACTCTTAATATTCCTCTACTATTCCACACTCTTCCCAGGTGCATTGCTTCAAATGTGTTTATTCTGTGTATCTGACCTCATTTGTGACTGCTTCTTTAACTTTGCCAGCATTCCTTTTCATCCTTTCTTTTTGACATTACTAGGATGGAACATTTAAAATGTGATCAACAACATAAAATACTTGCTTTTATATCCACTTGTTGACAACAAGAAATAAGAAAGTGTCATACTATTGCCTTTCTTCACCTGTGCAGTCTTCATGGTGTTGGGTATATCTAAACATTAGCCTTAGCAGCCTTGAAACTGCCCTTTATACCATAGCTTGCTAGGCATTTTCAATCACTTTATTTAGTATCTGCACTTTGAGCCCAATGCCTGCCTAAGCTGCCCTTTTGATAAATTATCATCTTCTGCTATACTGGGTTTTCAAGATGATCAAAAAAGCAGCTCAAGCCTTGAATTTAATGAATGATTTTGTGAATTTGTAAGTGCAAGTATTAGCTTTTATAATGAGGAATATTGACTTCAGTATTTAGGTAATCACGTGCACCCTTTTTAAAGCAGTGATTCACGTAACCAAGACTTCATTTTTCAGAAGCTCTTCTGGCAACATTGTGATTGCATGTAAAAGCCAAGCTTTTGCACTTGGGCAACTTTGCCAGCTCTGAGGAGCAGGGGCTTCATAGTTAGTAAATATATTAATGTGACGGTAGGTGTGTGTGTGTGTGTGTGTGTGTGTGTGTGTGTGTGTGTGTGTGTGTGCGTGTGTGCGTGTGTGTGCGTGTGTGTGTGTGTGTGTGTGTGTGTGTGTGTGTTTGTGTGTGTGTGTGTGTGTGTTCCCCAGACTAGAAGTACAAAAGGCTTGAATTGAGTAAGAAATTAACATATTCAGTCTTTTCTGTTTTAGACAGTTGGTATTTTAAGTTACAATATTCATCTGTTGAATGCTTGTTTAACAGTATAACATGCAGCTTATTTTAAAATAAAAACTCATTAAGCTCTTACTGGGAACAAGTTGTGTTTTCCATTACTAATGACACTTATTTAAGTGAATGATCCCAAGCAGCTAAACAGATTTTGTTTTACGTCAAATTTTTAACTTGACAGTGTAAGTTTTTTGTTCATTATGTTTAATGATAAGGCTCTCCAGTTTTGCACCTTGAGCCTTGTCAGTGGCTGATAAAGTTTATATATAACTTTGCAGAAAGCAATTATCTTATAGTACAGGAAAAACATCTACAGAGGATATCCTATGGCACACTACCTAAACTCTAATACATCCTACCCGAATTACACACACACACACACACACACACACCTATTTATCTATCTATATATATGGATACCACTACTTTTGTCGAATGGTACTCTGGTTGCTATCTGTTTATTTAACATAGTTTGGTCAACTAAACAGATGGCTGATAAGTATGTGAGATCGACAATCCCCAAATATTCCCTTTCCCTAGGAATTGTGCAATCTTGGAGTTAGAGTATATAACTTTCATGGAATGTGGGGGCTCAGTCCCCATATGAGGGATGCTGGGGGCCTTGCCAACCCTGAAAAAAATTATGTTTACTTTGTGTTTTTTTCTTTAAATTTTTGCATGCACTGAGAGCAATGCTTGGTACATGCATAGTAGTGTGTCAATGTGCATAATGTCGATCAGTTTGTGTTGATATTATGCACATCAGCATCAAAGCTATTTGAACAAGTTAATTTAATCCACACACACACGTATATGTATGTATGTGTATATATATATATATATATATATATATATATATATATATATATATATATACATTCACAGAGTGTGCAAACATGAGCTTCATCTATTTGCGTGACAGACAACTATGTTGCTGGTCAGTCCCATCTTGGCTGAGTTGGTGTGTATCATTCATGGCTTTGATACTATGCAAATGCAATGCCACACATAACCGACTGCCTCATGGGGTTGTATATCTGAGAGCAGTGTTGGCATGTCATGGCTGGTGACTATAAATAATTAATGTATGTCTCTGCTAGGGGCATCTAACATCTGTTTCACACATGCTGTATTGCCAAATCTAATGTAAATGCAATAACTTAAAAGGGTGTATGTCACTGTTCTAATTCTGTATGTCTAAGATTTGTTGAGAATGACTGTTACATTTTGAACATCTGTGTGTAACAATTTGATGATAAATTGGAGACGATGTAGAAAAGCAACCATCTTGATTTCTCTCTTTCATTTACAAAGACATAGCTCTAATCCTCCCCTACCTGCTTGAAGTCAGCTTATATATAGAATGCATTATTTTTACAGTTCACATGCAGATTAATACATTGTAATCGCTAATAAAACATTGAGGCATACCATGAAAATGGACCGATTTTAGAGGCGTTCCTCACTTCTCACCAGTACAACAGGAATATAGCAGCAGCAGCAGTCTAGTAATTTGTATCTTAATTATTTCTATCCCAGCACTTTACAGAAAAAAGAATAATGAAATATCAGCTGGTTCTGACAGATTTAATTTTCTCTCTACCAAGGTGTTCAAATTGCCTCTTTTTTAGTAAGTACAGACCTGTGCTGAGTCTGAAGTGACATTCTTTTGCTTCCCACAGAATGTAACACAGCTTACCGCCTCTCACCATATGCTGCAGGTGTGCAGCTCCAGGATAGACGAATTATAGTTAGTCCTGTGGCTGGTGTGCAAAGCTGCTAGGAGCACACACACACATCACAGCTACTGTATACTGCTGTAATATGTCAGTCGCAGCAACATTCTTTTGAAAACAATATATTCTTACTTTTTTATATAACAGAAGCTGGAAACTGAATATCATTTAATTCTGAAGAAGTGGGTGGTGCTAGCAGTTTATAGAGGGAAAAAGCTTTGCATTTTGTATTGAGATTGATAATTGTTAATATGATATATAGAGTGCAAACACATACACACACATATATATATATATATATATATATATATATATATATACACACACACACACACACACACATATATATTTACATATGTATATGTATGTGTATATATACTTTGTGAGATACCAGACTATTTGAAGAAAAGCTACCAAGCATCCTAAATAGTAGGACGAGGAGGTGTTGAGGTAGGTGTATTATACCCCAATCTGTGCAAGAAGTAATAGCTTCTATTTCTCAAATCAGATCCAGGAAGAATATAGAGTTGTGGCTATCAAGAGGGAAATAACTTAGAAGATGTAATGCTTGCATCAAGAGTACTGTGTCATGAGATCTGCATGATGTTAACATGAGAAGTCAAAAAGGGCCAGAAACATTACAAAGGTTTACATTTTTTTATGGTACAGGAGGTGGAGGGATTAGCCCCTCTTTCTTGAATGCATGTATTAAAATATAAAATTGGACATACAAGGAAGATATATAAAAACAAGTTAACACCAGGAGATATCCAGTTACAGGAAGATATGTCAAGTGATGAGAGGGGGCACTACAACAATGTGTGTGCACATGTGCTGAAAGATCAACATGTATAGCATAGGAATAGAGAATTATGTCCATCAACTGCATTTCTGCGTACACTGGTCATTCTGCACTTGATCAATGTCCTGAATGCAAATTTAGTACATTACACATGTCTAAATTTGATTATTGTGCCATTTGCACTCTAAGAAAGGGGATTTGAAATTGAAATGCATTTATGTAATTAGAGAATATTCATACTTTTTAGCTAAAATGTGTAGCATTACCACATAAGACATTTGAGATGCACCACTAGAGGATATAATATTCTAGACCTGATTTGTACAAATAAACCTCCTTCATGCAAAACTTTCCTTGTATATCTCCACCCGTGGTTAAGTCCAATCATAAACTAATGACTTCTATCCTTAAAATCTGCAAACCCAATGAAACCGACATCTCAGAATTCAAGGATTTCAAATGTACTAACCTCAACAAATTCTTTGAAGACATTTCAAAATTTAAATATAGTAGCAGTTGCCCCAACACTGACATAGCAGGCAGCTCACCTATATAAATGTACAGAAATGACAGCCTCAACCAGATCTAAATTTAATGCAACCAACATTCTGTAAACAATATAGTATATCAAAAACTCTCAGGATAATATTCAGAAATATTATTATAAACTTGAAACATACAGTTAAGTCTATTAAAGCAGTACAAGAGCTTAGGTTAGCATCTGCATGAAGGACAATTAGAAATCATTATTTAGTTTAAGAGACTAAGAAATAATACCCACTATTGCTATGGGTGTATACAAAGTGGCACCACCTATTTTACCCCAAAATACATTGCCAACATATTTATGAACAGATTCAGGGCAAATTTTATCCCAGGGATGGCCATTCAAAATTCCACATAACCCTAAATCTCTCAAATCCCAACCATCATTAAAAAACATGCACTGAAAGTACTTTCTAAGACCAGAAACACTTCACCATGGGACCTGGTAATATACTTGACCCCTTATTAAACAGTACTAAACAATCCCTGACAGAACTTCTCCTTAAAATGTTTTACCTGAGCTTAGGCAGAGACTTTATCCTTGAGATCTGGCACACAACAATAATGATACCACTCCATAAAGATAGCCCTGCCATTGACCTCAGGAATTGTAGGTCATACAGCGTAACAAATCCCATTTGCAAAGACATGGAACATATAACTGACCTGATAAACTATGCTATTAAGCATCTCATCAAACTAGACCCACAGGAATCTAGCTTTGGTAAGGTTATATTCTGTCTGATGAATTTAGTTAAGTTCTTCAAGAGGGTAAAAAAGGTGGTCATGCTGACTACATGGCATATCTTGACCTGGCTAAGGCATTTGACACCATCCCACATGCTAACATATTTAGTAAGTGTAACATATTAAAAATAGATCCCTGTGGTAAGATCAGTACTAAATTGGTTAAAAGACAGAACTCACCAGCGCAGGTGGCAGATGGAACACCGGATAGTATTTAGGTATCCACTGGTATCCTACGTGTTTAAGTGATGGTACCTCTCCTGTTCAGCATTTACTTTTCTGATCTCCATACCATCAATCAAGACTAATAAAGTCTGCAGAAGACTGCAAACTGGTAGTCATTGTCAAGTTCCTCTGATGCCCAAACCCTCCAGCAATAATGTAATTTGTAAAAACCTGGTGTACTAAAAATAGGATCAAATAAAATGTCAAAAGCTGCAATATTGTCACATTTGGTCGACAGCCCCTGTCCAGCATAAAGCATAGATAATATCCCACTTCCAAATGAGAATGCCATTAAAGACCTTGAACATGAGTTGATAATTCCCTGTCCTTTGATCATTGTGTGAAAATAATAGTCAGGAATTCCTTCTACTTTGCACAACTAGTTTCCAAGGGAATAGCATCCAAATCAAAAGAGACTGTTCCCTAATATTTATCATAGGTTAGGCTGGTTATTGAGTACAATGCCCTGATTAATATGTACCTAACTACACTAATCAAGCA
This sequence comes from Protopterus annectens, assembly GCF_019279795.1. Lineage (NCBI taxonomy): Eukaryota > Metazoa > Chordata > Ceratodontiformes > Protopteridae > Protopterus > Protopterus annectens. The sequence goes on along the minus strand of NC_056747.1, from coordinate 312,938,780 downwards.
ACTAGAAACCCTAGAGATTCCTAAGAAGATTGCTGGCCAAAAACCCCAAACTTACCAAGAAAGACTAGAAGCATTGTCCCTTTATTCAGTGTGTTACAGACTTCTAAGGGGGAACTTTGCATTGCCTTTATGCCATTAGGGACCCTGTGGTCCTAGAACTGTTGTATCTCCACAAATTAATACCGGAACCAGGGATCTAAATCTTCACCTGCAGATAAATAAAAACATGATGGAAAGATAGTTCTCCATGCAGCACCTCCTGCACCTCTGAAACAGATGCCCCCCCTGTAAAATAAGAAGTGTGATACACTATCTTCCTTCAGATGGGACCTGGATGATTGGATGAATACTTAGAAAGTCATTCCAAGCTTGAATGGCCTAGCCCTCTTTTTACAGGGGTGGAGAGTATGTTTTGATGAGACTTGGCAAGACATACATGGTCACAAGACTCAGTTACTTTGTATTTACTATGATTCTATGATCATGACCTATGCTACTATGAAAACATTTGCTCACTTTCTAGATATACTGTATAAAGCATGAGAGTGAAGTGTCTAGCCTACTTCCTTTGATGAAAAAGAATAGAAAATGTGAATTTTTCAATGCACGATTTCAGTGTGTAAACAAGATAGAGTAATTGGAAATGCAGTTTCAGGTGTTCTCCAATGAGATTCACTGACACACTTGAAACATACGGATGGAAAATGAAGGGGGAATTATAGGATGGATTTGTTCTTTCAAAAAGCAAAGAAAACAACATATTAAGGAACATTTGTTATTGATGCACATTTCAAATGACTCCTGTTTCAGTGATCCTAACTTGCTGACTTTTGTTTTATCACAGTTGCACTTAATGGTAACTCTGAGAAAGTGAACTTTGACTAATGAGGTTTATTTCTGAGGCTAAATAGCTTTGGTATATATATATATATATATATATATATATATATATATATAGTTTACTATCAAATGGGCGATCGGACTTTGTTTGATTTACATCAGTCCAAAACGCCCTATTTGATAGTATCGAAAGAACGAACATATAAATGTAGAAATATACAACAGCGAATGCACTACAGCATTCGCTGTTGTGACTTTCTACATTTTAGTGCAAATCGCACTGTAGTGCGGATCAGGAAATGTACCCTTTCCCTCACTGTAGTGTGATCTTGGAGTTTGTATATATAAGTAGCAGGGAGTGTGGGGGTGCAGGGGGGCTTGCCCCCCTGCAAAAATGTTCTTTACTTTGTGTTGTTCAGTGCTAGCAGTTGTGGAAGTGTGGCGAATGTTTTAATTGTATATAAAAAAAAAAAAAAGATCCTGGCATCACCAGGTTCACACTCCTTTATTATAAAATTGAGAATTAAGCGCTTTCATCTCTGACAGTGGAGACTTCATCAGAATAATGAAGTTAACAATCAAATGCCTTTTATATAGCTATTTTTATAAAACATTCATATATCAAAAACAAGTGCAAACTTTTAACATAAAACAATCAAAATTTATTAGCTTTTTTATGTAGCATTGGAATGATAGGTATAGCATCATTGAGCCCCTTTGTTTAAGCATTTTCAGAATTGTTTGAATTTTAAAAAGTTTATGTTTGGTATCTTGGAGAATATAAAACCTAAACCTCGGGGTGGTGACTGGAGAAATTTGTTATGAAAAAAAGAAATGGAATGGCAGTTTAGGCTGGCAGCTATGTTCCCTCCAGGGCTCAATGATGCTATATCTATAATTTCTATGCTACATGAAAAAGCTAATAAATTTTGATTGTTTTATGTTAAAAGTTTGCACTTGTTTTTGATATTATATGAATATCAAGAATATATAAATAAATAAATAATAATATAAAAAATTTTTTATGAGAAATGTTTTATAAAAAGTTTTAACACAACTTTGGCATATTAGTTTTGTATGGTGATTTTAAAAGGGGTGGAGTTCCACCATTCATTGTGAAGTTGCATGCTTGTGACATTCAGTGTTTGGATAGGTCAAGAAAGTTGTCAATTACATTTGAAATGGCTATATAAAATGCATTTGATTGTTAACTTCATTATTCTGATGAAGTCTCCACTGGCAGAGATGAAAGCACTTAATTCTCAGTTTTATAATAAAGGAGTGTGAAACTGGTGGTCCCTGGATCATATTTTCTTTCTTAATTTTATTGGCATTTTTGGTATTTTGGAATTTTCAAATTGCATCGAATGCGAACATTCTCCATCTTCACATTCTGCTTTTTTGTCGGTCGCTGTTTTTGTTTGTACAAAATGTGACTGCTGAAATGACAGTAAATATATATATATATATATATATATATATATATATGTGTGTGTGTGTGTGTATGTGGGGGTGTCTATATATGGGTCTACTTCAAAACACTGAATTGTCATAACATTGAAACTCAAAATATTGAGACCATAACATCGAAAACCCAAAACACTGAAAACTCAGAACACTGAAAGTGTGCATCATAACATAGAACACTACAAAGCACATATAAATAACATCCCTTCCACCTATAACAACACCAAACTAAGAACCCCCCCCTGCACCCCCCACTCTATGGATGAATAGTGGATGAATAGTGGTATGGTTATGGTCATGTGATCTCTTTAGTCTCTGCTCATGAGCAGCCCCTGCACCATAAATTTATGCAAATATGTATGTGTGTAATGGGGGATGGGGGATGTGAACAAGAGTGATATAAGCACATGCCGCGTTCATAAACTGCTGTGGAAGGCACATCAGAGATAAACACAATGGAGGGGCTCCAGTGAATATTGGATAAGAAGGATGATGGCTTCACAGAAAGGGGAAAGGAATGCTGAGTAAAGCTAAGATACTGCAAGTGCCACACCCTTGACATGACTTATTAAACTTAATGTCAGGGGTTAGTATATGACTCATTTAACATAATGTGGTGTGGGACTACATACTATATGATGGGAAGGGTTTAGCTAGGATGTCAAACTAGCTGCAAAAAGTCACTCCGGCACTGTCAGAAACAGAGGAATGGTAGCAGAGGCCATTTTCATGGTTTTCACGTGATGTGTGTTTGCCTTGTGTATGACCTTCTATGGTTCTGCACCTAGTCATCATCTTTGGTGGTGATCTTTGTGAATTTGCCAATATGTTGTACATTTCCATGGTTGTACCATTCTCACTGACTTACTGAGTAGCACCATGCTTTGAAATGGGTTATGACTGTATTTACAGTATGATTTAGCAATGTAAAACTTCCTGGCATACTGTAATATTCTCCTCATCATGAGCATCCTGGAGAGGATTTTTGTCTCCAATGATGGCTGTAGCATGCATATCCAAGTTTGTTAGCTGGAGGTTTCAGAAGGGAACGTTATGTGTTATTTTGTGGTGTGTAGTATCCTCAGCTTTGCTTATCATTTTCAAATATAGTGTTTTTTAATTTATAATACCTTCTAAAATCATTGTCAGGGTACTTTAGAGATGCTGCACTCTCATTCTCTTCATGTCCCTTCTCCTTCCCTCATCCTATGGTCATAGTGAGACCTGGAGAATCTTGAGGTTCAAGTCAAAACAGCAGGCTATTGATTTGATTTGCTGCCTCTTTCATGTAAAACTGTGCACCAAGCTGGTAGGCCACTGTTAGACTGTTAATGCTTTTAAGAAGACACTAAAACAGTTCAGTTTTTATCAAGGATTTGATACAATCACTTTTAACTGGAGTTGTTATTATTGCATTACTTATTACTATGTTTTAACTTATTTATATTTATTGCGTTTATATGCAACTATTTTCTAATTTTCATTTACTGTGATTTTTTTTTTAGTTTATACATAACATTTTAATGAGAAGTACACATAAATAGATTTTTAAAACTTACTATTCTTTTATTGCTTTAGCATACACCCATCCAGCTTTTCACCAAGCAGCGAGCTGAAATCCAAGGTCCCAGCTGATCATTATCACTTCATTGACTCAATCTCTATAGGAGATATGCATCACAAGACAAAACATCAGTTACTTTTCCTGAGGGATGCAACCTCTTCCTCTAGGGAGTGTGGCTATCTGGCTTTTGGTACATACGTTTTCTGCAAGTCATGGGAGACTGACTTCTCAAAGAAGGGACTGCGATTGATGTGCTACCAGCAATTTGAATTTGGCTCTAGATCAATGTGCAGTGGATGAGATCTGTGACTTTTTCACTAGAGCATGCAGATTGTGGCATCAACTTTCACAGACATCCATTCCTGACTAAGTAGCCATTTCTGCACTTACCTGCACTTGCTGCCATCCCTTTTTGAGAATCACTGGAAGAGTGAATGTTACCCTAACCCTTCCCTTGTAAAGGAGAGTTATCCAAGGTGCTTAGTCATGACCCCTAGTTGGTTCTATAGCTCTGAAGGTTTGTCACAATACCTGTCTCGGGCACTGTAGTCAGGGCCACAGACTTTATACCAATAAGATGGGAAAAATAAATATTTTCTGAAGAGCCAATTATTAAAAGACTGATACTACTCCTTGGCATGCTAACATGACTGTTACAAAGTGAGTCCAAGATTTGCCACAATGGTTATACTGACACTGACATTTATTATACTGACATTGACAGAACCATCAATAGATTTTAGTTTAATGTTATTTTAACTTTCAGTAGTTCCAGTATATGTAGGTTTAATGTTGCCAGCCACATTCTAGAGTGCTATTTAACCCCTAGTACATCTTCTGCACCCTTTGTCTCCTGTTTTTAAATTTATATCTGCAACATTTCCATCTCTGGTTTGCTCTCTTCTTACCTCTTCAGCTCTGATTTTCAAAGTTGCTTCCTTTCTGATTGTTATTTTCAGTGCTATTTCACACTGCTGACCTGGCCCTCCCCAATCTGCTCGGGCTCACTCCACTCCCCTACCCTACCCCCATTGCCACCCACCCCATTACAATTTCCTTTATACTATCCACTCCCTCCCCTTCCTTCCCCAACATCCACTGACAAACTACTTCCTGTCAGACTCCAAATACATCACTTTGTTCCCCTACTATTACACCCTGTCTATAACCCCTACACCCTCCATCAAAAATGAAACACCTTATCATTACCCCCTCTCTCCTACTTCTTCTCTCTGCTCTAACCTATCACTCACACCTTCCTTATTCTCTTTTATGCTCTCCTATCTCATATACCTTTGACACTCATTCTACACCTTCCTACTTTCATATCTCCCCAGCCCTTTTCAACCTCTCCACCTCTTTCTTCATAATCTCTCTATATTGCAAATCCACCCTCCTACCTACAAATCTATACCCAAGTTACACAAACTACATCTATGTATGACTGTACTCCCTCTTCCCACTAATAACTTATTCATATCTGGGGATGCCCACCCCAACTCTGGCCCCTTCCTCTCTGCCCTCAATCAAACACCCCCCTTATCTTCTACCCTGTCCTTCCCCAAACACCTCTCACCATACCCAGCCTCTTACACTAAACTCATCCATATCCAAGCACCTGGCAATATACTCTCTAAATGTGCAAACCTTAACCAACAAAAATCACCACTTTCCATGCCTGAATAATGCATACAAACATCTGAAACCTGGCTTAAGCCACATATCACTAACAACGGAATTCTCCCAGCAGGCTATAATATCTATCACTCTAATAGATTCCCCAAAAAAGGGGGTGGTATAGCCATCCTCCTTTCCAATAGCCTCAGTCTCCAACCTTTCCCCACAGTCATCCCTGACTTTCGCCAGCTGAACTCATCATCCTTAACTGCCACCTTGAGCCTCACAAAAAATTAGCTGTTGCCTCCATCTATATCCCTCCTGGAAACAATTCATCCACTTTAGAGAATATATTATCCTGGTTTTCCCACAATATTTCCTATGAAATCCTCATCTTAGGGGATGTTAACCTAGATTGGTCTAAACTTAAAACTGACTCTCCACAACTCAGTATCAACCTGCATGGTTTCCATCAACTGATATCTTTGCCCACCCGACTCCATAAAAACTCATCTTCCAGCTGCATAATTGACTGGATACTCACCAAATTCCCTCACCACTACCACAACCCCACTGTCCTACCAGGCCAACTTAGCGACAATCTCCCCACATCGGTCCTTAGATACACCATCCAATCCCCCAAATCCCACCTTTATAGAGATTGCCAAAAACTCTCTAATTTTAATGTAGTCTAATTCAACTCTATTCTATCCACCATTGAGTGGTCCATCCTTAAACAAATCCCTCTCAGTGATGCAGTTACTAGGTTCAATAGCATCTTCCTGAATACCCTGAACTCCCTTGCTCCCTCTAGGAAGGTTAGAACAAAATACAATTATGCTCCTTGGCTCTCAAAAGAAACTAAGTCCCTTATGCTAAAAAGAGAGAGAGCTTGGAAAGCCTGGATCAAAACAAAGGAATTACCTCTGCTACATAATTATAGACCTCAGAAATCTTACACGTAAACAAATCAATAATGACAAAAAGTCCTTTTATAACTCTGCCCAATACAATAACAAATCCAACCCTCGGAAGTTCTGGTATACTATTAACAAAACTTTTTCTCCAGCCTGCCCCTCAACTCCCTGCCCCTACCTAAATACTTCTCATCTGGAAACTGATACTCTTCTCAATAAATACTTTATTGAAACCATTCAAACACTCATACCTTCCAACTGTAATACAGCTTCTCTGCCTACCCCTCCCAATCCTTCTAACAAACAACTATTCTCTTTACATCCAGTTCCTACTTCCTACATCAGATCTCTTCTTCACAAACTCAAACCCTGCTCTCCCTCCACTGACAATCTACCTCCTATCCTCCTCAAACTTGCTGTGGCTCCATTGCCTATCCAATATCTATAATAATCAATAGATCTATTCAGGAATCCACCGTCCCTACCCTGTGGAAATCCTTTTTCACTAATTCATCTGCATAAAGGTGGAAACTCTACAGACCCATCTAATTACTGACCTATAGCTATTCTATCTCCCCTCTCTAAGATTCGTGAAATATGTATCTACTCACAAATACTCAACTACCTCCTCCAGCATAACCTCCTTACTTCCACTCAGCATGGTTTCTGTCCCAACCACAGCACAACTACTGCCCTCGTATCCTTTACATGTACCATTGCTGATGCCCTAGACAATAACAAACTCATATCATGTCTCTTCCCTGACCTTTCCAAAGCCTTTGATACAGTCTCCCATTGTCTACTGCTGTCTAAACTTGCAGATCTCAGTCTATATCTTCTTTCTTCCTTCTCTGATTTTCCAGTTACTTATCCTGCAGGCAGCAATCTATTAAATGGCTCTCTTCCACTTCTCCATTCATACCTGTCCCAACCGGGGTACCACAAGATTCCATCCTGGGTCCCCTCCTATTTAATGTCTTTGCCAATGATCTCTATACTTCATGTAAACAGTCCTCTCTCATCCAATATGCAGACAGCTTGACTCTCATCTCCATCTCAGACAATATCTTCAATCTCCACACTCTTACTCAACAGGCCTTCCTATCCACTGAACAGTGGTTGTCCAGGAATCTACTCATTCTCAACCCTAAAAAGGCCAACTTCTTATTGTTTTTTCCCTGATCTCTCTCTCACCTCAAATCCACCTTTACTTTTAATTTCTCTAATAACACTGTTATCCAACTTGAAGCTCACACTAAACTCTTTAAGGTCATCATAGATGATGAACTCCAATTCAACTTGTTCATCCTCCAAAGCATAAAAAAGACTCACCAGAAATGTGGTTTACTATATCGCAACAAAAATTCTCTAACTACAAATGCCAAGCTCTTCTCCTCCCCTCCCTTCTATATGCTGCTCCAGTACTCACCAACATCCAAACTACTACTACTTTAAACAAACCCCAACAAACTTACCACAAGATAGCTAGATTTATCACAAACTCTCCATACAATACACATCACTGCCTTGCCCTAAATACTCTCCAATGGTTAGAATTCTCCCATCTTCTACTGTTGTCACAACTTCAGATGTTACACTTCATTCTTTACAAACCTTCATCCTGCCCTGCTCTTTCTTCCTTCATCTCTATCTATACTCCTCTGCGGACTGTCCGTACCTCTAATCAGCAACTACTACAAATCTACCAACCCAAAAAAATAGCTGGCAAACTCCTATATAAACACTCTGTTGCCCAAGCCTGGAACAAACTCCCAAGAGACATTTGTTCCATTATTCACCCATCTCACTTTAAAGAAAAACTCAAACTTCATCTACTCAACTCCAAAATATGTCCTTGTCAAGCCCCTACTTAAGCTCCCACAACCCTACTATATACCTTTTCAGTCCCTCCACCTACAGCTAAGTACTCCACTATTGTGGATACTCATTAAACTCTATAGTCAATATTGTTGGACTTAATTCTTTTTGTAAATATGTAAGTATATTTTTTAGTCTGTAAAAATATTGATATTATATATCATATGTTTGCATTTCTGCTTTGTCTGTCTAATGTTCTTATATAACTGATTTTGACCATATTTTTGACTCAAATGTTTGATTCGCTGTAAACCATTTTTTTTGTAGCTTTTCTCCTCGGGTCTCCACTGAAAATGAGTCATAAGCCCAGCTGGACCAACCTGGTTAACAAATGTCAATAAATAAATAAATAAATAAATAAATACTGTTTAATCCACTTCTAGTGCTATTACTGAGCCCATACTCTATCACAATGTTCATACTGACACTAACATTACTGCTTGACATGTTACTAGTGGTACTGAATACTGCCATGTTCTTAGCACTGCCACAATCACTATTTCTTGTCACATTGCTAGTACTACTAGTGTAACTACTCTCTTCCACACTGATAGTACAGTCACATTACTATATTGTTACTGATTCTAGTCCTTTACATGTAGCATATGCTTTACTGTGCCAATATTACTCTCCCTGAATAGACATTCAGTGGAGGCTGGTGACTTCAAATGAAAGGGGGGCTGCAGGAGACAGCTAAATGGGCGAGGCCAGTGTGAAGGGGTGTGACCAACTAGAAAGGGGTGGGGCTATGCTAAAAACCACAACAACTGGAACTTTAATTAAATATGCTGCCCTGGGTGCCAAACTGTCATTACGAGAGTCCAATCAAGACAAAATGAAGTGTAGAAGAAAAAATATTTCAATGCATTGGCTACATGGCAACTTACTTAATATCTAGATAGAAACGCAAAGATTGTGAGGCATGAAAAAATAAATTACTTTTTAAATACATTACTGGAATGCCAGTCAAAATCAAGTATAAAAAAACAAGCATCCCTGAACTCAAGCCACTTCTCCTTGCACTGCAGTTCTAATTATAATTTATATTCAGCCTTATAAAATTACCAAGTAACATGCTGAAAGTAGCAATTTCTGTGATACCCCCACTTGTAAAAATGTTTTTTTTATCCAAAAAAGACCTGCTGCCTGACAACAACTATCTACTTGTTTCATGGGGAAGACATGATCAAAGTAAAAAATGAACAGCAAACAAGAAACAAGCTCAAGATAAATTGCTTAAAGGATTACTGCACAAGTTATGGACCACACATGATAGACTAGCATTCTGTTTAGTTTACGGGTAAAGCCTGCAAAGATGACTGCAAGTCTCCAACAAATGTAATGAGCTTCTGAAAATACTGTAATCCTGTCCTTTATTACAAATACTGTCATATGCATTTCAATACCTAAGGCTTATACGTTATCTAGTTATGTAAATATTCTCTGCATGGCAACAACAAAAAGGCTTTCAATGTTGGTAATTTTTTAACAGTATACTTATTAAAGCTTACTTGCATCTTACAATCTCTGACAAGCTTACCTGATGGTCATTAAAGCATTGCTACTTAAACACAGAGCAACAGGGCACTGCAACAGCATGCATTTTCTGAATAATAAGAAGCATAAATCAACAGTATAAAATTATGTCAGAAAACCAAACATTCTGCAAAATCAAGGACAGGTGAAAAGTCATGGTTGTACTTGTGGCCTACCTTGGATGGGGGAATACTCTGCACACTTAACTGCATAACTGCTCCTTGCCTTGCTTGGACACATCCAGTGCCACTACAATGGGGAGTGGGGTGCAACAAGTATGTCACAATTTGAAATGTCTCTGGCTGACGGTGATGTCTCTGACACTCATACCTCTCAACCTCTGAGCAAGAAATCTGGATAAAGCCATACATAGAAGTGGGACACAGGCCCAAAAATAAGGTCAATTTTTAAATATTGCTCTTATAAACTTAGAAGGATAATAGAATAGTAGTAGGTCTTGCATTAGTATGAATTTTCTGAAGGGTATGAAATCTGAAACTCAAATGTTTGCCATTATTTTCTAACTTCAATCATTAATGGTTTGCCACTAATTTGCCAGAAAACCACAATTTTATGAAAAACAGACCAACAATGTGATGCAAAAATATTAAATTGCCACACAATACAGCTGGGATCCTGTCAAAGAAGGGACACCTTTTTAATATTAGTACTGTTAACTTGAGCAGCTGACAAAATAAGAGCATCTGCATGGGTTCAGGCACCTAGGCGGTGCGACACCCCACTGTGAGACAGCTGGATGTGGACACATGGCAGTATGGCAGTTAACTGCAGTGACAAATGCCTGCAGGCAATTCCCTGTGGGAATAGAGGAACCCCCCTGTACCCTAACCACAGGTGGCAGACACAAACACTCTACACCCCCCTAGAAACCACCATGTGCAACTGTCAGTGGAACATGTGCCTGGCATAGGATGCCAAGTGAGCATCAAAGTGGTAGTGTGAAACCTGTGTGCTGTGGGCAAAGCCTTTATTAACATGTGTAAAGTGATGTTTGCAGTGCTTGGTGCATACTAAACCATGATATAATCATAACTTATAGAAATGTGCCACAGCATGGAGAAAATCCTGCACATCACTGTAGTCACACTTATGTTGCAAGATGTGCTTTAGATGACGCTCCCTTGCAACAGTAGCCTTCCTATGTGGTGTCATAGGCATCCCCCTCAAAAGAGACTCTCGTCGGGTACCTGTCAGGTTCTGTTCCTGTTGCAGGACAGACAGAAGATCGGATAGCTGCACAGTAGGGTGTCCCAGTAACACCTTCAGCCGACAATGCCATGCCTCTACCTGGTTATTAATCCACGGGAAATCCATGTCAGAGACATCACACACATTCCAAAACCTCAAAGGATAGGATGATGGTAGTTGTTGCTGTGCAGAACAGTGGGATACATACTTGTGTGGTCAGCCTCGCACATAATGATGATCCAGAAATACGCCAATAGGCTGTGTCAGGTAACGTAGCCACAATGTCTAGAAATGCAGGGACAACATCTTCCACTGGTAAGAATGCCAACGCAATTAGCTTGCGTACGGCAATTGAGAAAGCAGTGTCCATATCATAGGGGGCCACAAGGTGGTGATGCTGGATCTGGCGCCAAATGATCTGTGCGAATTGGAAAAGGCACCCCTTCAGAATACTCTTAGGGAATGCCTTACGGATGGCATGGATTGCTGCCTTCTCAAAATCAGTCATAATATACTGTGGAGCCAGGGTGCACTCCTGTTCTGCAGCCATACTCTTCATTATCACCCACATATTGTTGTATGCAGACTCTGACTTCCTTGTCATGAAACAGTACACCAGGGGGACAATCCTTGTTGAGGTGGGGGTGCCAGTACAGCCATGTAATGTATACAGCTGGCGACATATATCAGCCCGTGTAGGGAAGGTGCCATCCCCAAGAATGATGTCAGATCTGCACATATCAATTAGATTCTGTGACGTTGTAAGTAGAACCAAGGAATCTGTCCCATCCATATCAGACCTTCTATGGAGGATAAAGCTGCCACTATGGAGTGGATACTGGCTGACATCAATATCCGCGAGTGTTACTGGAGGTGCGGTCATGGATGCCTGTGCCCTCTGCCTTACCCTGGTTATGCTATGACACAGGGTGGCATGGCAAGGCATCTCTTGTATTACATTTTCATCTGCTGAGCCTAGGACACTCTGCATTACCAAACTTGGCAAGTCATTGCCAGTTACTGCCCTCTGCCGCAGTTCTGCTTGCAGTGTAGCAACCTGGGCTATTGTTGCATCTGGCCCATGCTGGTGTGGCAGTGATTTCAGCAGTTCCTCCCCCTCATCCTGATGAACAGTGATGGCATGACCTCTGCAGGCCTGTACTCTCCGCTCGATACATGCCCAGTACCGTTTAGGTGGCACTTCACGCTCCAAATGGTAGAGGTATCCCTCCACTACCAGCATTGGTTTGCCCCATTGGCTGGGCACTGTGCTGTATCTGTTGCCAAGCTGACCAGGGCTGTACAGGTAAATAGATTCCATCATGGTAACGCCACTTGTTGATGTCCTCTCAGTATCCATCATGGCCAGTGTAGCTGGGAACAGGATGTAGAGACGTCACTTGTACAAGTCACTATCAGATGTTACAATACTTGCTGTACACTGCCCTGTGTTGGACCCTGTGTTGTAGTGCTGCCTGCCACAGTTCCCTGTGCAGCTGTCTGTACTCCACCTTGCTCTGACTACCTGTTCTGCTACGGTTTCACTATATGCAGTTTACACAGACATGGGGTTGACAAGTGCTTGTAGTGTGGTAAGCATCTACATGACTTGCTTGCAACACACTTTCTAAGTGTACTGAACAGGTCCCCTTTAACTCCCAGTTGTTCCTGCTGGCCAGTCAGGGTGTGGGGCCTAGTCTCAGTTTCAGTGACAGAAGTTACATCGGGAAGTTACTCAGTGTTGCATCCTTGTCTGCCTACGTGGGCCTGCATACTTCTGTACCGCAGCTCCAGTAAACAATGGATGGGTTTGTCAGCTCCTGCAATACACACATGCTGCTGTTGACTAGGTAGGGTTGACACTCCTGCCTGACAGTGTTCCCCTACTACAATATTTATTCCTTGCTGTTGGCTTGGTAGTCTGTGTTTGCCTGAGTTCCATGTTCCCACCTGCCATTGCACTAGGGGGGCTCTAGCAGAACAGGTGCTGTTTGTTGCAGTCATGCCTTTCCATCACTATGTCTTGGGCATGGAATGGAAATATTCCCAACAGTGGTACTCACTGGCACATTATGTGTATAATGCTGTGACATGCTTGGTTGCTGTTACACCAACAGGTCTTACAGTAGCATGTGCTTTCTGAGGGGTACGAAGTCTGAAACTCATGTATCTGTTGCACTACACTGCTGGATATCCACATATGTGTGGTATTTCAGTTACATATATTCTGCATAGCTCAGGGCTGTTAGTGCTATGTTATGATCGTAGACTGTATTGACAGGGACATGCTATTTGAAAATGAGCATGTACAAACACTCTACTGCAGCTACTATGGATTATATTGCCAACTTCCTGGGAGTGTTTAGTGTGCGGGTTTGTGAGGACTTCTGCTGATCTACAGGTAAGTTGCTTAACTGTACTTATTGGATTTATTTCTGTGCTTTGTGTGTATATGTGGGGCGGTTGTGATTTTATGGCTTTACTTGTGTTTACTTGTCTTACGTGTTATTGGTATTCCGCACCTGTTTAATGTGTTGGCTTGCAGCCCGCGTAGCTGCTTTAGGGGTTATCGCTGTTTCTTTGTTTTCCCACCGACGTGGGTTCCAATGGCATATCTCACTTTCAGCCTTACTGCTCTACGGTCTAGCGGTGCTGCGGCCTTCTTATTTTGGCATTGTAACTCGCAGGCAATTGTCTCGCAATCTACATGCTGGAACCCCATCTACATGTATTTCTGAAATAAAAGTGAACTCTAACTCTGATCATTACAGTTATTTATAATTGTAAACCCTCCAGGTTTTCTTCCAAAATTCCCATTTTGCAGAGGAATTATTAGGGGAGAGCAACATTTTGAGCCAAAATTGGGACGGTTGAGAGGTTTGGATATTCCTAATTCTATAAAGCGATTTATTTGCACATACCTCTCAACTTCTTAAAGCAGGAAATCTGGACAAGGCCAAATATATTGGGGGAACATACAAACAGTACTAAAAATGCTCTTGTATAAACTTAAGACAGTTGATAGAATAACAGGTCTTGCTTTAGCATGCATTTTTCTGAAGGTTATGATGTCTGAAACTCAATGTCTGTCATTATTTAGTGACTTCATTCCTAAATGATTTGCCAGAAAACCACAAATTTTATGAAGAACAAACCAAAAATAAGAAGCAAAAATCTATTCATTCTGCAAAAATCTGGTCATTTAAGAGGTATAGTTCAGCCGGGGCTGTCTGAATTTGCAGCCCTTCCCCGCTCCCAAACTCTTTGTCGAATTGAGCCTCCCACTGCAGCCATTCAATGTCCCATTCCTTGGTTATTTCACCCCATTTGCCATAAACACGGTTATGTGCATACTGCTTTACTTCTGCGATGATTTGGATTTCATTTGAAAGTTTTATTTTGCATTTTACAGCACAAACCCTAATAGATATCTGCTAAACAAAGCAATAAAGTCTCACAATGAAAATAGACTTAGCATTAAAACTTATCTGATCTTGAAACTCACATTCATTGAAACAGCATTGAAACCCACATTCAAAGAAAATGCATTTTGCCAGTGGCAGATAAAGATTAACTCTGGACTGTTTTCAAATCATAGGCCCCTTGAACATGAAACATACACATGCTCTTTGATACACCTTCCTGACCTTGTACAATACAGTACAGTTGTTAGACAGCATTTTAAATTTATTGTTTTGAACATTTTTCCAGTAAACACTATGCATGCACCAATAATGACAAAACTGCCCAATTCAGAGAATTTCCAACATAAAAGTCTACTCAAACTTCTACAGTCCACCAGTATCAGTATATATGCACAATCTCTGAAGAAGTAAAAGCCATCTAAATAATTCCACATTAAAGAAATCTGTAACTAGTGAAGAGGTTGCTGCTAGCAAACAACTTTATATGTCATTGTTTCATCTGCAAATAAAGTGCCTGTTGCCCTTGAGGAATAAATTGCCTATGTTGTATTAAAAATTATCTTCTTCTTTTGGCTTTTCCCGGTTAGGAGTTGCCACAGTGGATCACCTGTCCGCTCATGATTGGCAGTGGAGTTTTACGGTGTTGAGTTGCCAGCCCAGCGCCCCACCTTCCACAGAAGGCATACACACATGCACACACACACCTAGGGCTAATTTAGAGTGTGCAATCCACCTACAACATGTCTTTGGGATGTGGGAGGAAACTGGAGCACCTGGAGGAAACCCACGCGACCACAGGAAGGGCATGCAGACTCCGCACCGAAGGCACCCCAGCCAAGAATCGAACCAGAGAACCTCTTGCTGTAAGGCGGCAATGCTAACCGCTGCACCACTATGGCCACCCATAAAAATGATAAGCTAGTAATATCGCAATAGGGAATGGATGGCAAACTGATAGGTTCATAGTTACTAGGTGTCTATGCAAAAAAGGACTGCAGCATCCACCCCTTTACAAGGCAGTACAGTATCAGCAATGCATCTATGTTCTGTGGGAGTAGAACCCAAACCCTTCTGCATCAAAAGCAAGTACACTACCTGTTGTGCTATTAACAATGCAAACAGACTCAGCATAAGCAGCACTAAACTTTTGTTCAGCTGCAGCTCTCAGCTCTTTGTAAAATCTACTCGACACTCAGCTGTATCTCTGAACTTTGCAGCACAAGAAATCTGGAAAAAGCCAAAATTTATTGGGGGGGGGACAAAAGCCTAAAAACCAGGGGCACATTTTAAACATTGCTTGGATAATGTTGGAAAGTTGCTAGAACAAAATGCTGTGTTATCACCATCCATTTTACTGCCAAGTCTTGAACCCAGGGGGGCCTGTGCAAAATGGTCAGAGCAACATACCACTATGCCAAATCAGATGTTTTGTGAAAGAGAGGAAGACTGAAACTTAAATGGCTACCATTTAGTGAATTCAGTTCTCACCATAGCTCTCAACCTCACAGCAAAAACACATGGACAAAGCCAGTAATGGGAGAATACAGCCCCCAACATATTCAGTGAATTCAATTCTCACCATAGCTTAGCACAAAAACCTGGATGAAGCCAATAATAGGGGAATACACTCCCAACATAGGGACACATTTCAAATATCCAT
Organism: Protopterus annectens; assembly: GCF_019279795.1. NCBI lineage: Eukaryota > Metazoa > Chordata > Ceratodontiformes > Protopteridae > Protopterus > Protopterus annectens. Next base: position 312,922,667 of record NC_056747.1, on the reverse strand, counting down.
GTTATAAACTTAGAAAATTGCTGGAATAAAAGGTTTTGTGTTACCATGTACTTTCTGAAGAATATGAAGTCTGAAATTCAAATGCCTGTTATTTTTATTTAACATTTGTTAACCAGGAAAGACTGACTTGGAACAAAAGCCAATTTTCAGCAGAGTGGGGGCAAATACTCCACACATGTCTTTGTAAGATGGGAGGACATGCAGACTCCACACAGAAAGCACAACAACCAAGAATCAAACCAGAAAACCTGGAGCAGTTAGGCAACAATGCTACCAGTGCACCACTGCACTACTGACTTTGCAAGTTAAAACAAACATACAGAAACCACAGATTTTATGAGGAACAGAACAAACATGAGGGAAAAATCTGCAAACTTTTTACAAATGGTGGTGGGTAGGGAATTCAGGCCCTTGCCACCTGCACCCAAGGTACAGGGTTCAAGCCTGAGTATTCTCTACTCACCACCATGTGTTGTCTAGCCACCAGTATATAGAAACTGGGGCATTTGACACACACACACACACACACACACACACACACACACACACACACACACACACACACACACACACACACACCTTCTCCATAGCCCACAGTCCTGAATAATCTGCAGCAGCCCTGTATTCACATACCTTAATCTGGTCGCAGCAGCAGAATCAATGGCTGGTTTCTCCTTAGCCTGCCTGTGCAAACTAACACTAATGTCTAGGCTCCAGCCTGCAGGCGATGCAGTCCGGTGTCCTTCCATTCTGTGTGGCTGTCACCGCACAGATTTCTGGGGTGCAGGACAGAAATGCTTTTCTCCCCTATCCGGCCTGCCTAACACAGCAGTCTGTAGTTCTGTGAGTACCAGGAACTCCAAGCACACATGCATGGTGTTCTGGGACTCGCAATTTTTTTTTTTAAATTTTGTATTTCATTTTATTTATTTTCTTCTACAGGTGGGGGGTTGCAGTCCTACAGCATGAGCCACTCCATGTAGACATTGTTTCAGTCTACTAGTAGTGTTAGTAATAAAAGTGCACTTGGTCTGCTCATAGTTAAGTACAGGCTAGCTGCTTTTGTGGACTTTTTTAAGCCTAACCAATTTCCCTTTCAAATGTGAGAATCAAACCCTGTACCTTATGTCTGCAAAGTAAGCACCTTAACCATTAAGCTAGCTTCCAACTACTGCTAATGCTACTCCTTGTTCTACTGCAAATGCTACTGTGAGCACACATTCTTAGCATGCTGTTAGTATGGTAACAGGTAGTATTCCCTTGCAGAATGATAGTACTCATGCTATTGCTCCAGGACTGACAGTAATGCCATTGTAATGCTTTTAGCATTGTTATAAACACTGCTCCATGAGGAATTGCTAACAGTTTCAGTAGCATGACTCAGTACTATATTTTAGTACCATCAATGCCACTGATCCTTGTTATGTTTTCAGGGGGTAAGCTTGAGATTACAAAGCATGGAACATCTTAATATACTAGAACCATTTTATAGCTGCCACTGACTTTAGTCTTTGACATATTGCTAAAATTCCTGTTAATATTATCCTTGTCATATTGTATTATTGAGACTGGCTTTACTCTTTACTTGTTGCATGTTACTGTTCTAATCTTACTTTTTGCCAAAACTACTAATATTATCACTGAAACTACTTCTTAAAGATGCTAAAACTGTCACTAAAAGTACTTTGTGCCATACTGCAAAAGTACTCCATGCAATGCTCTAATCACTTGGAATAATATTGCACATTACCAGGCCATTTGTATGGTCAGTAATATTACCCTTTATTATAATGCTAGTGCTGTTACCACTTTAGTATAGCTATTAAAAGTATTCCCCACTGGTGCTGGTACTGCAGTGTCACTTTTTGCCATTCTGCTAGTAGCACCACTACTATATAGAATGGAGGAGAGCAACTGCTGCAGAAGTACCAATGGAATGGAGAAGAGTAACTGATGCAGAATGTACCTTTCCAACTCTTAGTTCTTAGAGCAAGAAATCTGGACAGAGCCTAAAATAATCGGGGGGGGGGGGGGCAAAGGTCCAGAAATAGGGACAGATTTTAAATGTTGCTCTTACAAATTTAGAAAGTTGCCAGAGTAATAGGATTTCTGTCAACATGCATTTTCTAGAGGATATGAAACCTGAAACTCAAATTTATGCCATTATTTAGTTCATAGGTTCATAGGCTCATACTAGGCTATCTGCCCTAGCGCATTTATAAGCCTAGCCAGAGTTGTGTGTCTTTCACCACCCCTTAGGTTGAAGAATACTATACCCATTAGTTTGCCATGCCTCTGTCCAGCAGTGATACAGAGATGATCCCTGGGGTAAACCTACGATCTCCCATCCACTGGTCAAGATTCCTCTTGAACAGAGCCAGCGAGGTGCTCTGTCTCACATGGACCAGGATTCTGTTCCACAGCATAGGGAGTCTCTGGGTGATGAATCTGTCCCTCCAGCACGTCCTATTTATATCCGTGTTGAGGTTTAAGTCTCTTGCTCTTGTGGCTCTGGTGGATTTGGATTTTTTGAGGTGGACTGTGACTTCAATCTTCAGCAATTTGCCAGAAAGCCACAAATTGTATGAGAAACAGACCAAATTTATGAGGTAAAAAACTGGGATTATGTGAAAACCTGGACATTTGAAAGCTGGAAGTACCTGAAGAATAAAGAAGAGCAACTGCTGCAGAAGTACCCAAGGAAAGGGGGACAGCAACTGCTGCAGAAATACCCATGGAACAGAGGACAACAAACTCAGAGCAAAAACAAAATGCAGGCTGTCAAAGAGAGAAAGAATATGCAAAAGATTCTAAAGAGATTTGAGGAATATGGTGACTACTTTTACAATGAATTTGAGGGCACTAAGGGATGTTATCCAGAACAACTAGGATGTATTAAAGTTTATTGGTAATTTTTGTAAAAACATGATGGAAAATTATATTAGTGTATAGTAGAGCTAAGAATGTTAGAGATGTTGCAGAAGTCTCTAATATTCTCAAGGGGTATAGAAATGTATACCTAATGGAACTTTCAAACGTAGGAGATGTAAACAGTGCTCCCACATTTGGGTTAAAGGAGTGCATTATGTTAAAAATATTAAGTGGAATGACATAAAAGGCTTTTATAATTATGATTTGACTGGGCTTGTGTATATTGCATGATGCTTAAATTGCAGTGCATTTTATAAGAAATCTTCATGAAAGTGTTTATGAATAATAAATGACATAAAAAAAGTTAAATTGGGTAATGACCTGGCTAAAAATATAGTTAAAAATGTGGTCCATAGATTTAAATTTAACATGCTAGTGGAAGTTTATAAAAGTACCAGGGATGGTCTGTGGAAGAGAGATTAGAACCATATGGTATTTATGTGTTTGCAGTTTGTGCATGTAATGTTTTGAAATTTTGTAGTGTTTTTAACAGAAGGAATGGGGTCACATGATGAATTATGTGATTTTTTTAAATGTGAATTATTTTTAAAAATAGTTTATTCTGATGGTCTCATTTGAATTTTTTAGACAAAAGCATTCAATAAGCTCATGTATACTTCCAGTGAGCTACACTTGTGCATGGCTTGATTTGCTGAATGCAGGACAACTGTGGTAACTATAAGCCTATTAGTCTAACAGTAATGGTAGAGGAAGCCATGGAAAGAATCCTGAAGGAAAGTATGGCTGCTTTCTTAGAGAACAACCAAAATCTACAAGACAGCAACTAACATAACTTTATGGCTGGAAGGAGTTGTCAGTCAACTGATCCACTTTTATTACTGGGTTACAGGTGAAAGGGGAGTACCAGTAGACATTGTCTACCAGGACTTCAGCACAGTCTTTGACTCAGTCATGTCCTGGCACCTGATAAAACTGGAAAGTTTGGTGTAGTACAAAGGCCAAGAAACCTGAAGAGTTAGACATATGGGCCTATACAGAGAGGATGAACAGCAGAAATGAAGAAGGCAACTAGCAGTAGCATAGCTATGATGGGGGTGAAGTGGGCAACTGCTGCCCCAGGTAAAAATGGTTAGGGGGCACAATTAGCCCTCCAAAACTTAGTCTGATCTCTCTTTAGTGCATTCCAGCTTTTAAAATCCAGTATTACATTTGTGGTTCAAAGCTGTAGTGCTCCCTGTGCGGCTAAACTGCAGCAACTGAGTGTTGTGCTGTGTGCAGAGTATAAACTGTAGCAACTTCTTTCTACAGTTTAAAAGAAAGAAAAAAAGATTAGTTACTTTCTTTTTCCCCCTTCACAGAAATCTGATGAAGGAGCTTCAGGGACAGTGCTGATTGGCTCCTATATTTCAGAAGCACCAAGTACCTCATTGTGGGCTTTTTTAATTGCCCCTCAGCTAAGGAAGGGTTGGATGGGGTGCTGAACAAGACCTGGTTGGCTCTCACATTATAGAGGTGCCAGCCATCAAATTGCATACCTTTTTTTTTTGCTCCCATTGAAGAGCTGGGGCAGGAGGGAGGGGGCCACACAGTTAGTGAGGTGGGGGGACTAAAGAGATTAGCTCCAGGTGTTACAAAAACTAGCTATGCCTCTGGCGACCAGTGGACTACCATAGGTATCAGTCTTGGCTCAAGTATTCTACAAAGTGCTTCAGACATCAAGGAGGGAATACAGAACAGGTTCTCTTTGCTGATGACTCAAAAATTAGGTTCACTACTGCAGGATGGAGGAAGACTCATAACAAGAATATGGAGAGGCTACATATGTAGAAAGGTGGGATTTAATATTCACTGCAGAAAATTGCAATGTATTTTGTATTATAAAGTATCAGAGAAGAGGAACTGATGGAAACAAAAAAGGAAAATGATCTTGGATTGCTTATTCCTCCTGGATTGACCATTAAGAATGGAATGAGAGGACACTCACAGCTGCAAATAGAGTGCTGAAGACAATTCTCAAGAGTATGGACTTCAGAAGTAGAGGTGATGTTATCCTTCTACCTAGTCCTGATCAGGCTATACCTTGAATAGTGTACACTATTCTGAAGGTAATCTAGGAGGTTCTTAGGTGTCATCTACTTCACCTTGAGGAGGATGACATTCTGTCATTATATGTGACCAATCTCTCTACCTATGTTGGCTCAGCTCAGGTGTGGTAACTTGCTAAAATTAAGCATATTAATAAGTGAAAGAAAAGAAACTAAGCAGAATTTCTTCAATAAAGTTAATGAATAAGGAAAAGCCTTGCTTCAAATTCCCATCTGCCTGGAGGTGCCATAAATGTGGCAGAGAGAAGACAGTCTCTTGAGATCACTCTCAGCCCAAGTACTTGTGATTGGGATTCATTCTGTGGACCATATAAACCTAATAGTATTTTATGGTGTCACAGGAAGAGGTATTCTGGGAGTCCGACTATTCATGAATGCAACCCAGTTTGGATAGCAGACCTTACCTGGGAACAAATACCAGCATGTAATCAGTAGTTGACAAGTATCATAAGAGAAGTTGAAAAGGACTTTGAAGAATGAGCTCATGATAGTGGAAAGCTATTCAGAAGTAAATGGAAGGAATGTGAGACTACTGTAAAAAGTCCAGAGAAAAGCCACTAGAAGTTGCATGTGATACAGGACAAAGAATACAACTAGAGGCTACAACAGCTGGAACTCTTCCCTTGGCACCAAAAGAAATGGGGGACATGATATGGTTAAGCAAGATTGTCTCTCAGAGATATTAATGAGGGTCATCCTGACATAAATGACAAAGAGAGAGGAAAGAAGCAGAGATAGTATAGCAGATTGTAGGGGACTACTACTCTCTAAACCTCAAGATACACCTTGTCACAAAGAAGGTTCCAGGCTCATGTTCAAAACTACTGAATAGTGCAGAGGGAATCCACAGAATCATTCAAGAGGTCACTGAACACATACAGAAAGGCTGAGGATGAAGGTAGGTGTAAAGTTCAACCAGATTGTTAAATGCTCTTAAAATCAGATTCAGCTGACATGCTGTCTCCTTCTGCTAATAACAATATTATTTAATGCCCTTAAACAGCAGATTCAGTAGGCTTATTGCCTCCTCCCACTAATGCAAATATTATTTAATGCAGTGTAACAATGCTATGACTATTTCATAACAGAAACTCAAAAAACTTGTTCTGAGAGATAGGAGCATTGATTGGACTGCTAGTATTTGATACATGATCTGGTTCAATTTTGTGGTCTCATATCACCCTTCCTATAGGAACATACTCAATTCCTAGCTAAGGCTGCATACTGGTCTGGATCATCTGCTCTCATCCTGTCAGTATAATGGCAGTATGTTTTCTTCTGGATGCCAATATTAGTAATTGCTAACTCACAGGGAACATTTTAAGTTGTACAGTTGAGTATATGGATGACAGAGAAAAAAGCTTAAAAATATAGAAATGCCAAAATTGCTAAAAAATGCTACTTGGATTAGACTATCTCAGATTTTCTTCATAGCTTTACTACAAAAGGCCATTAGACCTTCAAATAATGCAGTTTCCTAGCTCTGGACATAATCTTTTTTTTTCTTAAGTACATTCAATTTATACTTGAAAGTGGACAATGTGCATTTCTAATTCTACTTGTTTGCTCTATAGAAGAGGGATTGATTGTGAAATAAACCAATCTCTTTTATGATTTTATTTATAGCAAGTTTATACACGACACCTATTGCTGAAGTACTGATTTTCCAGTTTTATACCTTTCAGCTACTAGCTCAGAGGTCTTTTAAATTGATTTGTTCCTTTTACTTATCTCTCTCACCAAATTTGTGGCTGTTTAAGTTAAGCCACTGATTGTTTTTCCTCTGGCTCTTTGCCAAGTTTTCAACCAGCTTTGTTTGCCCTCCCCTACCCTACCCCCAATTTCCACCCCCTCAATCTACATTTATACTTCCATATCACCACACACATATACCTCAAACCATCAGTTCCCTCCAGAATTGCTCCCAATAGTAACACCCAGTCTTGTTTGCCACCCAAGACTCTTCCTCAAACTGTTTTAATCCTTGCCCCCTATTACTATAAAATTACATCTCTACAACCAACCCAGTACCCTCCTAGCATTTTCTAATGCTAATTTACAACAAAGATAAAACCCAAGTTAAATAAGATGCTCATAACTAAGATTATTTTACTATTCCTTCTCACTGTACTAGAATTCATCACAAATGAACAAATCCACCTACTTCAAGTACTTAGGACTTCAACCAAAACTCACAAGGAATATCAACATCTACCCAGCCTGCCTTTCTCCATAACATCCTATCTCTACAAGCAAACCATATATGATTTATTTATGTATAAATATCCCAAAACTAAGTATCCAAATTTAAGATCAAATACCAAACCAAGATGAAAATATAACTGGACACACTCTTCCCTCTTTAAAATATCAGTTCAAAAAATTAGCAGAGATATTCACCCCAACCCAGGTCCCACTGTTCATAAAACCATCACTTCCAATCCCAAAACAAACCAGTTACCTAATACATCTCAGCAAAAAAACAGAACCCAAACTCACATTACTAAATATGAACCTAAGAAGTATGTGCAAATAAAGAATAATGAAATCACCCCCCCAGGATATAATATACTCAGACTAGACAGACTAAACAAGTATGCAGGTGGTGTAGGGTGGTGTAGCAATCATTTATAAAAATTCCCTAACCATCACCTTACTTCCACAGAAAATAACCACATTCAAAAATGCTGAACTTCTAATAACACTCTCAAAAACATGCAGTTTTCCTGTTGTTGATTAACAGCAATTTATATACCACCAAGGAATAACATGGATACTGCTGAAAGCATCCTGCACTGCTGGATATCCCAACAAATTAACCATGAAGCTATAATACTTGGAGACTTAAATATAGACTTGCAACTCAAATTCCACTATCCCCACCAAATTCATAAATGTGGTCAACTTCAGACAATTAATTACCACACCTATCAAAATCAATACAATTTCAAGGAGACACTCAGTATTAGAATAGATTCTTACAAACCAGACAAAAGTAGGCCGGCTCTCAGATAGCATAAATGACCACATACCAACATATACCATTAGAACTCACCATAACCTAGATAAGCATATTATCTATAATGAAATGTGAAATGCAACCGATTTTAGCAAAGATATTTTAATGAAACGCCAAAACAAAATAACTAGAATGTACTTAGAATAATGCCACTAGACACTGCTGTAGAACACTTCAATAATATATTCTTACAGTCCTTAAATAATCTAGCCCCAGTAAGTAATAAAAGAGTGAAGTCCAACCCAGCACCATAGCTGATAAAAGAAAAAAATCATGATGAAAAAGGATAAAGCCTGAAAAAAATGGTATAAAAATAGAACTCAAAATGTCTTTCAGCAATTTAGACGTCTTAGAAAACTTGCAAAACTCCATGTTAAACAGGATAAGCAAAGAAACTATACCAACCTATAAGACAAACAAACAAAAAAAAAAAAAAAAGAAAAAAAAGCATTTCTGGTCATCAGTAAATAATCTACTCCACCCTGGCAAAACCACAACTCCCTCTCCAAAAACAGACTATACAACAGACTCTATCCCCACAGATTTTAATTCATACTTTATGCAAGCAATATTATCTCTCTTAGACACTAATACAGCTGCCCCTCCCTCTACCCCTGTCCAATCAAAATCACCCACAGCTCTTCAGTTTTAGTCCAGTACCTACTTCACTCATAAGGAAGTTGATCCTTAAACTAAAAACTACTTCCATAACTGTAGACCAGTTACCATCAGACTGCCTAGAAATGGCCTCAGAAGTCATAGCCTTCCCTGTGTCCATACTAATGAATAGGTCCATAGCAGAAAATGAAGTCCCATCACTGTGCAAAAAATCCTACATCATACCACTGCACAAAGGTGGCACATCCACAGAGTTTAATAACTACAAACCAATAACTATTCTCTCCCCTCTCCAAAATATTACAGAACTGCATTCATATGCAGTTGATGCAGTACCTAACCTCAAATAACCTGCTCTCAGTAACACGACATGGCTTTAGACCTCAGCACAGCACTACTACTGCTCTACTACACTTTACCTATATAATAAGCCAACATAGAAACAACGGTCTGCTTATGTCCACCATGTTTTTAGACTTGTCAAAGGCATCTGATACTGTCTCACACCAGCAACTGCTCGTTCGACTGTCTTCAATAGGAGTTTCACAATACTCCTTGTTGTGGTTTCTTAATTACCTACCTGGAAGACAACAAGCCATTAAAGGCAACAAACCTACTTATTCTTCCAACCAGTTGCTTCAGGTGTCCCTCAGGAATCTATCCTGGGTCCTCTCCTATGTAATATATTTATTAATGACCACCATATCTCCACTCACCATGTTAGTTTAGTTCAGTATGCAGATTATTCAATATTAATAAGTGCAGCCTCCACAATAAATAAGCTCCAATACATTACCCAGAAACCTTTCTTCCTTGCAGAAACCTGGCTGAATGAATCAAACTTCCTACTCAACCCCAAGAAAACTAAGTTAATGCTTTTTACCTCAGAAAGTTGCCAAAATCAAAATACATTTTTTACCATAAAGTCAGCAAATAATACTGTCATTGAAACTGTAACTCACAGTAAACCTCTAGGTGTTATAAATTATGACAATGTCAAATATGACCAGAATATACTGCACACCACTAAATCTGCTCATCAGAAACTAGACCCTGTTTATATGATCAATGGATTTCTTACAGATACTGCAAGAAATTTTATTTACATGTTTTCAGAATATTTAGAACTGTATCCTTCATATGATGAATTGATACACTCAGCAGTTTTTTTCCAGCAACAATACATGTTATTGCATTTTTATATTTTTGAAATTACACATAATGTTTCATAAAGTTGAAACTGTAAATGTTTCCCTGTCTACATTTGTAAGCATCCCAGTCTGTTGGTTGAGATTTAAGTTTCCAACTGTTAATAAACCCTTGTATATTTCAGTCCTTTCTCTGAAGTTATTTTTAACCGTTATTTATTTGGATATGTCTTATTTCTCTCTTGTTATGTTTTTCATTTTTCTTTACTATCTTTTGCTGATGCAAAATGTGAATTGCTGTGATTATTATTTTAACTCTCTTTTTTATCGTTTTATATGGAAGATAAATCTTTTTGGTTCTTTTTCTTTTCAGAATTTTGTCTTTTCAGGTTGCTTTCTTTTCAGAATTGTATTATTTAGTTTATTTGTCTTGTTTTCCCTTTCTTAGTATAGAGTAAATGCATTTTCATCATTGTCTAAATGTTCTTTTTCAGTAGCAATTGTAAGAGATTGATCTCTCTCAGGGGTTTCATTGGACTTTATTCCTAAGCTAGTATTTTCTGATTATACAGTATTTCTGTAGTTTGATTAATGTTCTTTACATTTTAAACCAGCCAGACCCTTATGTTGATACCATAGATGTCAGCTAAGATTAACATAACTGTAATTATAGTAGATAGCCTAGAACAAATACAAAAACAGTAAGTTGCAATCCTCTGCTGTTTTACAGGCACCTGTATAATCAGTAAAAAATCTTATAAATGAAAGAAGTACTTCCTTCTTAACCTGCAAAGATATAAGGTAGATACAAAGTCCAGAAGATGTTTAAAAATCTTCAGTTATGCCTGGTATGGTTTCCATATCTTGCCTTTTACAGGAGCTACTCACAAAGAAAGTTCTCCTATATCTAAAGTCTGCTATCAATCTCTTACTGAATCCAAGAAGAAATATGCATCATTGCATGACCAGAGCACTTTCACATGTTAGGAAAGTTCCAGATGCACAAGGTCAGTGTGGATTACATCATGATACTACTGTTTAATATTAAAAACTCTGAGTCCACTACATCTGATGGTCATTCATCCACTGTGACCACCTTTTTATCATATCTCCACTAAGGTAGCATACATTATTAACAAAAAGCATAAGTTGGAATAGTTCCAGCAATGCATAAGGAGGATGTTGTAATTCCTCCTCAAGAAAGGGAGCACATCTCATGAAGTTAGCATTGGCCAATCTTACTGTCTTTACTAAATCCCCTAGCAAAGATAATGGAAATTATTGTACACAAAATTAATCCTTAACTGTCTGGCAGCACTGATTGTAAAAAGATAATGGAGTTGATGCAGTCCCCCCCCCCCCCCCCGTGATCTGAGATGCTGAAGAAAGATCTGAATGATACAGCACTGTGTAGGGTACTCTCTTAGTCCCATCTAAAGTCTGAATGCCATTTGTTATAGTTTACTCATGAAAAAAGAATGGCTAGCCTATGGTGTAAATGCTTGAATCTTATGTACTTTTGTACTTGTCTATAAAATCATAAAAATAAAATAAGGAACTCCTTATCTAGGACATTTTCTGTCTCCACAGTACTACCCAATTCTGAGCACTAGGATCACTGCTGTTCTTGTTATTTGTCAAACAAATGAGTCATCTTTGTATGAGGTTCATACAATATTTTGGTGACTTTACATTAGTGTGTGTGTTTGTGTGTGTGTTGTGTGTGTTGTGTGCGTGTGTGTGTGTGTGTGTGTGTGTGTGTGTGTGTGTGTGTGTGTGTGTGTAGCATTACTGCAGCAGTTTCAAACTCACTGCAAGATGGATTTAGTAAACTGAGACATTGGCTTAACACTTATCTCGTCATATTAAGTTTCTACAAGCACAAGGCAATTGTTTCTGCAGTAAGACATGTAGGGTGTCCCATTCCCCCTCCCTTTCATTTTATAGCGTTAATCCCTGCTGACTGCCATCTTTTTCTCCAGTGACTTAGCAGCTTCTTTAGTCCTCCATACCATGCCCAAATGGTGGGGATGAAATCTGGTTGGTGGGGAAGTTGTCATCCATGCAGTTATAGGGATGTTGATCTCTAATTCCTCTCCCTGCTGGCCTGTGTACACACTGCCAAAGTAGGGTGTGTAGTGCCAGGTGTAGTGATGTGTGCATATTTTCACTTATGTGTCACATGCTCGCTGCAGTTGTTTGCCTTGCGTGAGTGCATATCCCTTGCTGTTATATGCTCGCTGCAGTTGTTTGCCTTGCGTGAGTGCATATCCCTTGCTGTTATATGCTCTTTGCAGTTGTTTGCCTTGCGTGAGTGCATATCCCTTGCTGTTATATGCTCGCTGCAGTTGTTTGCCTTGCTTGAGTGCATATCCCTTGCTGTTATATGCTCGCTGCAGTTGTTTGCCTTGCGTGAGTGCATATCCCTTGCTGTTATATGCTCACTGCACTTGTTTGCCTTGCGTGAGTGCATATCCCTTGCTGTTATATGCTCACTGCACTTGTTTGCCTTGCGTGAGTGCATATCCCTTGCTGTTATATGCTCGCTGCAGTTGTTTGCCTTGCGTGAGTGCATATCCCTTGCTGTTATATGCTCACTGCACTTGTTTGCCTTGCTTGAGTGCATATCCCTTGCTGTTATATGCTTGCTGCAGTTGTTTGCCTTGCGTGAGTGCATATCCCTTGCTGTTATATGCTCGCTGCAGTTGTTTGCCTTGCGTGAGTGCATATCCCTTGCTGTTATATGCTCGCTGCAGTTGTTTGCCTTGCTTGAGTGCATATCCCTTGCTGTTATATGCTTGCTGCACATGTTTGCTTTGTGTGAGTGCATATCCCTTGCTGTTATGCTGCTTGTTATACCCAGCCACCACCAGGGATCTGTACTACAGTAGATAGCCACCTTGCCCCCTGAAGACTAGTGAGGACTGGTAAGCTGAAGTCACCTACTCCCATCTTCTGCCCCTCCATTGGCTCTTAGGGCACTAGTTGAGCCATAGTTAGGGCTTTATATCTTTACATCACAGGATTAGCATGACTCTTCCATTTCTATTACTGACAGTAGAAATCCTACAGAAATGATGGTCAGAAAGTACCTGGGAACTTGCATATATCATTCAATGCACTACTTTATAATATACAGAATAAAACAGACACAACTGTTTTGGGTGTTTTTACTGTATTATACCATACCTGATTGCTGACACTGAAAATGGACTTGAAAGTAGTATGTTATTCCCTACACTACTGTTTTGTTTACCCTTATATACCTGTTTGCCTGACATCTGCACTAATAAACTGGATGCAGCCAACCACTGTGCTTCATTATTCGATACTTCTTGCAGACAGATGACGTACCATTTTATATAGCCCTGAGGTTTCTTAGATGAATTGAACTTGCTGGCAAGTGAAAATTGTTAACAGATAAATTTAGCTTAAAGCTTCCATGTCTAATTTATGCCCCATGCTTAAAAAAACTAATAAGCTGGCATTGACCCAGAAAAGAGCTACAATCATATAATGCCTCTCTAATCTTCCTAGATAGAAGCAGACATTGATTTGGTGGTGGTTAATTTAGCACACATACTGTACTGCTGTGAACATTCTTACCATGACAAATACAAAGTATGTAAATATCACACAGATCAAATCTCTTACAGGAATGTGGCTCACTTTGGACAGACCAACATCTTTAGTGCTGAAGAGCACTAGTGAATGACAGAACAGCATTTTATTGTTACCTCATGTCAAACGATATGTACCACAGTGACCCACAATAATCCATAACAAATCATGTTGATAGGTATAGTTCCATTTTTTCTCCTGCTTCTCTTCTATAACGATTTGTTCTACATCTCCTGCCATTATTATATATCAGTGTTACTACTATTAAATAAATGTCGAATTCTTTTAAACTTCACCTTTACATAGCCTAATTTGCTTTAGTGGCAGTGTTTACCAATCATTTTGACTTCCTTTATCCTTTGCTGTCTTTTGTCATTAAATTTGCATACATTATTGTGTTCAACGAGGTATAAAATTATGTAGTTCTACTGGAGCTGTCCTTCCTGGGCCTCTGTTGAAATCATCCTACCTCCAGATGTCCCAGTCATCAGTCAATCAATCAGTAAACAGTACAACAAATAAGCAAGTGTTTTTTTTTTCTGCCATCAGCCAAATAAAATGTCCATTTCAAAGTCTAATTCAGTTTACCACAGCTGCTATCTAAATTAGCCAGCTGAGAGATCTCTGAGTTCAGTTAATTGTCACTTATGGCTACAAAACTGATGAGTGCAAATAGTTTAGGCTGGGTGGGGGCCATACATGTTTTATGTTTCTGCAGCTGTTTAGTCACCAATGACTTTATTTATGTATAAAATAAATACACAAACTGGAACTTCTGGCAGGTCTACCTGCTAGGGATGCCACCACAAGACTACTAGGACAGAAACTGACAGTAAAATAACCTGCAACAGTTCAAATCTGCCCTAAAATATCACATGGCAAGTAATAAACTATACAACTGTACCACACCCACAGTTCCAAGTATGAAATCCTAACTTTGTACATTATGGATAATATGCAAGTGTATTAATATAGTATTTTTGATTTAACTCACAATATCTAGAAAACATGTATTTCCTTAATCTGATATCTTTGTAAATAATGGTTGTTGACTGTTTGCTTTGAAATACTTTGCAAATAATGTCGGTTGATTGTTTTTCTTGTGAATTGTCAAAAATGTATTATGTCCTTGTTTTGGAGCTTTACTTCCTGGGCTTCAAATGAAAATGGACATTTCAATTCTCAGACAGGGTTTTACCCTGGCAAAAAAAAAAAAACACATAAATGAATAACAGGAAGGGGCAAAAATGGCAGACTTTTTTAATGTTCTGCACTGGCTGTCTTGGTGTCTCTGTATGTCAGTCTAAGGGCAATAAAAACACTGCTAATGCTTTTACTTGACAGTATTTCAGAGTTTATGTGGGCAGTAGGGAATATGTGGGAGACAGCACTTTTGTTTTGAGGAGTAGAGGGAGACCCCAAAACATATCATGAAAGCAAATTACCCCAATTTATTAGGTGTATGAAAGCTGAAGTCCTTGGTCAAATATAAACTGATTGGAATAAACAAGGGTGAACTTTGATGTCTAGATGGATGATTTAGACTTCATGGAGCAGAGCTTCTCTATTACTCAAAGAAGAGCACATTACAGTAACAGCAGCAATATAACTATTAGTGTAGCATTAAGTATTAGTGACAAAATCAGTGATACTGCCGAAAGGAGCCAACCAGAACCCAAAATATTCCCCATTGACTCACTGCATTTTAATAAAGCTTTGTGTTTGCTTCAGTAAAAACTTTGAACTATTAATTACAGACTGCCTGGAAAACAAAAGATTGGTGTTAGTTTAACATTTAAAAAGATTTGATTTTCATTAAAATAGTATTGTGAATGTCTCCAGCTGCTGCTGTCCTTAAGCAATTCTCATAATCAACACAATTAGCTTTTGGTTGTCATCATGTCGCCTTAATTAACTAATCTTACTTATTCATGCTGGGCCACCATTTTACATACAACTGAAATGAGCATCTGCAGTGTAGTAATACCTCATCTGACAGAATTATAAAACAGATATGAAAGAGTCTATTTCCCTTCTCTCATATGATCTCTTTAGCTCTGCTGTGAGTGATATTGGGATATGGAAGAAATTCCCTTCATATTATAAGGTTCAGTACCTAAGCTCATATTTTTGTTTTGTTGTGTGTTCAATGAAAATCTCTGGCATTATGGGAAAATTCACAACGTAGAGAAACATAACAGTGTGCTTCATATAACAAGGTGTGCATCATATGATTTTAGTATATATACCATAGGTTATGAAAAGAATGGCTGAGTGACCACAGTACCAGGAAACTACCTTAAAAGTCACCCAGTATACATCTTAAGTTACTTTGTTATACTTAATTGAATGACTATATTTAGGACTTAATGGAAAGAAAGAATAAAATCCCGATTGTGCTTGGACAACTATTTTTTTTCTTTTAAGTAACCAATTTCAGTACGTCAGGGACCAATGTAATACATAATCATTACTTGTGCACTTTCTTAATTGGTAAAAAGTATACAGATCTGACTGAAGCGTTATCCCCCTTTTTGGGATTATGGGTAACAGATGTAATATTCACACATTTGCAGTGATCTTTAGGACACAATTACTAAACATGGAAGTTGACACTATCCATGTGCTTGGCAACATTGAAATCAAATTGGTGTTGAATTCTGGTCAGGCTAGCCATCTAGCTATAGTATCTATTTATTTATTAACATTGGTTTACCTGGATTGTCTGTCTGGGCATAAGTTGCCTCTTTTCAGCAGAGGTCCAGCTGGGGAGAAAAGTTCAAAATATAAATAAATGTACAAAAGGTACAAATATAATAAAATAAAAATTACAATGACTTTAATCAATTTAACAGAAAGTCATTTGCAAAGTCATGCTTTTAAAAACAGAGCTTTGAAGAAAAATATTTCAATAAAGTATTGATGGAAGTAATAGCTATATATCAGTATGCAGGAGGAGCAATGTAAAAAGTTAAGTTTGACAGACAACACCAGGGAAGTGGGTAGAGGTGACAGCATAGACAGTGGTTGGGTCATACACTGAATGTGGGTCCAGGTTAAAACAAATGATTAGTAGATAAGGTGAGTGAAAGGAAGGTTGGGGAAAGTTGAGTAGGAAGATATAGGATTATTGCTGTGAAAATGGGCTGTGGGTGTCAGTGCGTATGGTTTGTGGCGAAACAGGATGAAAGAAGATGGATAGAAAAATCAAGTTAGTGAGCCAGGAGATGATGATGGTGGGTAACAGGGTGTAAAAAATAAGCAGGGAATGGGAGGAGAAGAATCTGGAGTGCACTGCTAAATTTAGCCCCATGTCAGATCACTAGGCTTGCCATCTTGCAAATGCCCAAAGTGGAACATTTTTTGTAGAAATGTGAGATTTTGCAGGACAAAACATACCCATGGCCAGTGCAAAGGATAACATTGAACTTATTTTCCCAAAATAAAAGCTTGTTCTTGTAGCATTTTAGTTGGTTATACTATTTCATATAACATTTAGTTGTTTCAGATACAAAATAACTGTTTTATGCATTTATTAAAGAAAATTAGAAAGTTTTTTTTGTCCTAAAATCTCAGGACATTAGCCATTTTTTTATTTTTTTTTTTTTGTTTGTTTTCAGAACACAACTGTCCAAAGGAGGACTGTCTCTTGCAAAGAGGGACAGGTAGTAACCCTACAGATCACAAAAAGAATGTCAACAGGCAAAAGACCACCAAACACACCACATGTGCTTGGAAACATGAGTTTGGCATATTGAACATAGAGCAAGTCCCACCTGGAATGGTGGCCAACTGCAGAGAGAATGGAAGGCCAAGTTCATACATAAGGAAGGCATATACTACACACCAAGACTTTGTGTCTGGCACCTGCAAATGCCTCCCTGATACTGCCACTGCTGCAGTGACCTTGTGCAACCAGCTTTACCTCCAGCCTGCTTTACCCATGTTGTTCTTGTATACTATATTGTCTTGTAATACAGTGTGCTTTGTGATATGTTGCATTACTTCACCTGTGTCTAGCATTTCCCCCTCCCCATCAAACATTTTCCCTGTTTATCTCAAGCTTGCAACCTTTCCAGGGATAAAATGTTGTTGTTGGAAGATCTGAGACAGGATAGTAGTGTCCATATTATGACACCCGATAAGGGGGTGGATTGGTGATTTTCAACTCTGCGGATTATTCTAATAGTATATTATTCTCTTCAATGAAAGAGTTTACAAATCTGCATCTAAGAATGAAATTAATATAGCCTATTCCAGGATAGATTTTTATCTTGAGGAATATGTACTAACACAAAGAATTAACGTGGAACTGTATGAATTTCTAAGCCACAAATTCCCTATTATTCCCACTTTTTTAGGATAACTAAAATTTATAAGAGTATTCAGGAACCCCCTTTTAGACCCATTGTAGCTGCAAGTGGGTCCAAAATGCACCCGCTTGCTGTTTTAATGGATGGATGGGTTAAGCCTTTACTGGAAAATGTTCCCCATATTGTTAAAGACTCTTGGGACTTCCTTTGTAAGTTAAAAAAGGAATTATGGAAACAAGGTTTATCTTTCCTGATTGCGTATATCAAGGACCTTTTTACAGCGATACCTAAGGAGGAGGGGTTAGAGTTATTCAAAGAAACCTTGTTTTTGACTTCCTCATTTTCACACGATAAGATCATGCTTTTATGTGAGATTATGTCCTTAATTTTGGAAAACAATTTTGTGCAGTTTGAAGGGGAATATTTCCAACAAATTAAGGGGGTAGATATGGGGGCAGTGTCTGCCCCCATATATGTGAATATGGTTCTGTTGGGATGGGAAAATAAATTCTTGTTTAGCTGTCCCTACTGGAAGAATGTTGTGTTATACACTAGATTCCTGGACGATTAGTTTTTCTTGTGGAATGGCCCTAGTGATGATATTCTATTATTTTGGGATTATTTAAATAATACCACACATTATTTGGAATTTACACATACATACAACACACAATACATTAATCAGCTGGACATTGCCATATCACATGATAAGAATGGATTCAGGTCTAATGTGTACAGTAAACAGACTTCTGCAACTCTTATTTACATTTTTTAAGTAACCACCCTTTAACGCAGAAGAAGAGCCTGGTTAAAGGTCAGGCCATTTGGATGGTGAAGATGGTCTCTCATTTCCAGGATGTGAAGGGAGAACTGGATAAGGTAGGGGAAATGTTTAAGCAGAGCGGTTATCCTAGGGGACTAGTTGAAGGAATTCTCCAGGAAGTTTATAACAACTGGGGCCATAAATATAAACCATTGTTATGTATGGGGCTGAACACTGATAGATCTGAAATGAATGGTGGTGGTCAGAAATTTGAGAAAACTTGTATACTACGTATAATTAATTGTCTGGTGACATTAAAAACACTATTAGAAGGAACTGGAGTATATTCAAGGTAAAACAACAAATTCTTGGTGTACTGGGCAATGAGCCAGTGTTCATACATAAAACGGGTGCCGATTTTAAACAGTTGTTAGAATATAAAACTAGGACCAAAGAGGAAGATGGTAAGGGGACTGACCCCTGTGGGCACTGTAGGCAGTGCACATACATCAACAAGGTGACACATTTGACGTTAGGGAACGTTATGAAAATCAATATTTGGTTTAAATCTGGTAATTGTGGCACTAATCGGGTGATATACCTTACTATATGTGGTACGTGTGCAAGTTATTATGTGGGCAAGACAGAATGGGCAATGAGGAGTAGAATTTATGAACATGTATATGACATCAATAACAAAAAGGAGAGCAATTCCCTATATAAACACTCCTTAGTGTGTGTGTGTGGGGTTTGATAAATTTGTTTTTAGCATTTTGGATTTTGCTGCTATTAACCAGAAAAGGGGGTAATTGGAAAAATGCTTTGATGAAGAAACAGATGCAGTGGCAATTGAGACTGGCTGCTAACTTTCCCCCAGGTCTGAATGAAGTTATTTCTAGATCTCCTGTATTGCAGGAGAAAGCTGAGAAATGTTAGAGACCTAAACATTTTTTTAAATGTTTTGCAAGCATATTCTACATATATATCTTATTTTGTGAATTTTAATGTGTGTACAACATATTTTTTATTTCATGTTTATTCCCTTTAAGGATTTTTTTATTTCATTAATATTAAGTAAAAAGTGGGTAGGTGATTTGTATTGCTAACCAATTGCACTGCTTGGCAACATATTTAAACAAGGTCATTGAGTGTAACTATGTATTCTGATGAAGTCTCGCTTTTGTGGAGATGAAAGTGCTTAATACTTGTGTGTTTTTTATTAAAATTATTTCCATCCAGTATGTTTTATTGGATTTATCTCAAGCTTACTGGAGTTCATGCAGTATACTAATGTCTGATCTGCCTTCTAAAGAAGTTTGTACTGTGTACATGCTGTTGGTGGGGACATTTTATTACAGATGAAACACACAAACACACACACACACACACACACACACACACACACACACACACACACACACACACACACACACACACACGTTTGCATACATTTAAAATGGAGAAGTTCAATGTGAACAGATGATGTAGGGCATAGATCACTGTGTCCTGTTATCTTAGTTCTTTGTTCCCATAGTTTCTGTATATGGGGGTGTATTTCTCTGACTTACTGACACCTGCTCACAATCCACTTGTGTTTTATGGTGTCAGTAACTGTTAAGGAAGGGTCTTGAAAGACTGGAGAGCCTAGTTCTATAGTATCAATACAGTTTTGTTGTTTGGGGGAAGTATCATGTTATCATAACAGTTAATGGGATGTGTGCCTATTGTTTTTCTTTTAGCTCCCACAGCTGACCACCTGTCCTCATTCACTAGCTCTACCAGACTCACCTCAGCCTCCCTACCTGACCCCAGTGACAGGGAAAGAGATCAGGAATGCAGCTGCAGCAATATACCACTGCTGAAGAGTATGCCCTAACACCTACCTCTTCACAGCAGCCTAGTGAGCTCTGTGATTGCTCCCCTGGAGAGGTGCATGCTCATTTGCACTCATTAGCAACCTCTTGCGTAAGCAGCTCATTGCTTATGCAGCACAAAGTCCAACAGGCTCATAAACTGCTTACTGCAGTGAATCTAGGCTATTTCCCTCCTGCAGGACAAGGAATCCAACATTGGTCACTCACTCCCATCTTCATCATGTGATCCCTCCAGTGTCTGTGGCACTAACTGAACATGGGACCAAAAGGGGGTGTGCCGTTCTTGAAACTCTTTTGCAAACTGGCACTCCTGCTGTGATCTACAGTATAGCTGTGTTCCATAGTATAATCATCCCTCTTAAACCCATATTATTTTGCCAACATTTACAGATCCTATAATGGAAGCAACTGGATCATGACAAGGTTATGTGCTTCTAACCACCTGGAAAGATTTACCATTTAGGCAAATGTCAAAGCACTTGAGTAGATTTTATACCCTTGCAATGGAAAGTCTGTTCCAACAATATCTTTGTCTTAGAAGGGTCACGTTTTGAAAACTATTTTGTCAAGAAATTTTGAAAGATAGTTGTTAAACACTTAGGCATGTTCTTCGCCCTGTCTGGGGACAAAAGACAAATACATGTGAGTATTTGCACATACAGGAGCTTTTCTCTCCGGGCCTCCACTGAAAATGGGCGCTTTTAGGCCCAGTGGACTATCCCAGTAAACACATGCAATGCAATAAAATAAATAAATAAAATAATATCTGCCCTTGTAGGAAGTAGAAATAATAACCATATTAAGAGCTTAGTAGGTGATACTCTGCCTCAGTCTTATGGTACAAGGAATATTGCTAGAAAATAGCATGTATATGTACTGCAGGGGCTTATCAAGCATATAAAATGAGGTTGTACATACACAAGGACTGAAATCAGTTATAAACGTACTTTATTCAGTGCTGTTATATCCTTTGCAGCTAATAGTCACTAAACTGTTGAGTTAAATTACTATGCAATCTGCAATGTAACCTGAAAAAAAAATGAATTAACATGGTGAAGGAACTTTAATAATATCAGTTGCCAGTGTAAGTTCAACTAGAATAGCAACTGTTCACACCAGTGTTTGGAGGGGGGGGGGGTGCATGTATCAGAGCTGCAAAATTCAGGAAGTTGTATTTCTGTAAACATTCCTGATCTATGCATGTGATCAAATCTTCAGCCATACATTGCCATTACTGCACCATGATACTGCAGCTTTGTTGCTCAATCTCCATGTTCTATGGCTATGGAGTCATGTTTTCCAGTTCTTACAGCATCCACGAGATGGCACCCAAGAGCAAGAAGATACAGGGTGATAATAACCAGAGTACAAAACTCTCTACCTTTATTGGACATAACTTGCACTCATACTGCTTTTTAAGCAATAATTCTCACTGTGGTTTTATATAGTACTGGTATGGCTCTTGGGTTTATCACTCACACTGTATTCTTTGTGCAGATTGGGAAGCTGGTGGCTATGGAGGTGGGAGCTTTAGCTAAGTTTGGATGCATGGCATCATATCCATAAAACACACTTACCACTGAGTTTTTACTGCAGTATTCTTACCTTCTTATTGGAAAGGAAACTGTAGCTGGTTAAGTTTTATGCAGGGGTATCTCATAGTTAGACAAGCACTTATACAGTTAGGTGAGCCATAGGTGGCCAGGTACCTTTTCTTAAAATTAGCCAGTGATGCCCTCATTTCTTCAAGAGGGAGCCCTTAAGACTCTTCCGGGATACTGGAAGAGGCTAAGGACTGGGGATACTGTTTGCTTTAGTTTGTCTGCTGCTTCTTTGGTATTGTTCACTCAACATTTGGGGAAATCATTTGAAAATATGATTCCATTCAGCTCTGGTAACATGAAATGTTGTTTATCCACTACTTTTTGAATGACCTAGAGATCTTCTGAGATATTATGTGCAGTTCTCAAGACCATACAAGGCAGAAGAAAGGAAAACTGTTAAGAAAAGGTCTAAAGATGGCAGAGGGGTGAAAGGATAGTTGGGGCATATAAAGAAAGACTGAAGAGTGTAGTGATATGCTTCATGGAAGAAGCAAGGGAAAATGGGACATTATTTGGACAAGCGAAACATTTAGTTGACTTTTGAAGAGATACAGCTAAAAAAGAAAGGTGGTTGAAGGGAGCATGATCTGCAAATAAAAGGAGCAGGCAGGCGTCAGTTTAAACATGAGGAAATAATTCACAAAAAAGTAAGTAATAATGGCAATATGGAGTTGGTTTACATGGCAGAATATGAACAGGAAATCAAATGCGTTGTTCAGGAGGGCATTGGGTAGGTGAGGGGGTGTCAGGGTTGGGCATTTGGATTGTGTTATAAAGGTGGATCAAGTAAACTAAGCCCCCCTCCTTCCTGCCCTCCTTCATTTTCTAATGGCTGTCTTATGGTATTCAGGGTTTTGTTCTTTTGTCAACATGCTTGTGCGTTATGTGGAAAAACATTACAGCCATAAAGGGATGACTTCTTGTGAGTTTATGAAGAGACTGCTTCCTTTCAGGAACACTTTCACCAGGAAATAGAAACACAGAATGTGAATCATCTTTGTTTGTGCTTCTGTACATTACTAAAGCCAGGAGTGCTGATTAAAACTGCACTGTTACAGCAGCTATTTAGAATAACAAAGACAGTGTCTAGCTCTGGCTTGTCTAACCCTCACAGGGTATGATATCACCAGTAAATGACAGAAAGTTGAAGCATGAAAGACATTAAGTACAGCATGATCTTGTCAAAAATGTGGAACTGCTCCATGTATTTGGTGGTTTAGAAAAAGTGTCAGTGAAAATGACTAGGTTAGAAGTACTGGTAAAACTTGGAGAGATAATTTGCTATTGTACGGTCGTATTAAAACTAATTAAATGTAATTGTGCAGCTTGACTGGCAGCACAGGAGCAAAGGTTATGTATTCTCTAATCAGAACCCAGCCAATGCAGTTACAGGAAAGTGAACAGATTGCAGTGGGTTTTGTTTGTCCAGGGCTGATAATGGCGTGAGGTAAACACAGCACAAACCCTTTCTCTGATGTAAGTAGCTGTAAAACATAAATACAGAGCAAGAATCTGTTAAGAAATTGTAAACCATGTCTGCCTTTTACTGACGGTTTCTATGAATGTTCCATCATATTTAATGAGTCTGTTTTGTCAACATCAGTGACACTACCTTGATATTTCTGTCAAAAGTACAAGCAGTAAGAAGCAATTAAGCACCGGGATTTGACTTCTTCCTGTGGTTTTGATGTGCGTTATCTAGTCAGTTATTGTTGACTTTTTTATTTTTAACATAGCTATTTTCACTCAACTTCTGAATAGCCACTTTTACACGTGAATGCCAAATCAGCTTCTCTTAAAAATAAAGTGACACCTTGTCAGTACCATGTGTTATCCATAAACGTACTTGTATTTGCTTTCATTGTCGTTATACAGATTTTCACCAACAAAAAAGGCATAGCTAATCATGGTAGCTGTTTAGAAAGCACTGATTAGGAAAAGGTCAGTTTTAATAATGCCGATTATTGCCACTCCACGAGTGTCTCTACTGTTAACAGATTCTTTATTTTCATTCTGCTCATTGTTGCATCTTTGATTAAGGGCGGCTTTTTATTTACTTGTTACGGATATATGGAGGCACAACAGTGCCACATTTACATTTCCTGCCTCACAGTGCTTGTTACAACAGTTTGGTTCCCATCTGAAAAAAGGCTTCTATCTTACCTGTGTCTGCAATGTTTTTGCAGCAGATGCCATAGCTTCCTCCAGCATTTCAAAAACATGCATTGACGAACTTGCAGTCTGTTTCATTTAGTCTCCTTTCATTAGTAAGCAACTTTGTCAGAATATGTAATATTTGCCCAAAGTTATATGACCTCGGACGCCGTTATATTAAGTAATCAGATGAAGGGGATGAAGCCTCCACTGTTTGGGGATGTGAGGATGTTTACCTTCTCACTGAATAATATCATAACCTGATCCTCTAAATTACTTGTAGGTGTGCATGTTTTGTGTGTGTGTGTGTGTGTGTGTGTGTGTGTGTGTGTGTGTGTGTGTGTGTGTGTGTGTGTGTGTATATATGCGCACATTCTGTAAAACACTGGCATTCTGCCGATAATTATGTTCTCTACCTTGTGCTCATAAAATACTGGTATTGGTTTCAATTTCCCAGCAACCCTGAAATGGATAAAGCTGGTATTTATTAGGCAATGAATAAATGTTATTTATTCAGATATTCTTTTCTGGGTCAGGATGCCATCGACAAAAGTGCATTTTTACAGCTATAATCCAGAATGGTATTAAGAGAATTAGCTGGGGAAGAATGTAAAGAAAATATTGCATCAGATTTCGTAAATGCAAAATGTAGGGCTACAGTCAGTGAAATAATGTAGCACTGTTTTAGCAAATTTGTGACTATATTATAAGGGTCAGTCACTTAAACCTAGAGAGATTACTGGTACTTCTTGTTTTTGTTGTGTTTCCTTTGAGAAGAAGCTTAAACGGCAGGTGTTCCATTTTTTGGGTACCTGTCTGTAGGTAGCATAAGATCAAAGTTTTTAGAGGTTCTGTAGACCTTCACAACTCTTTATCAGTGGTACCATCACAGCAAAATATAGAATTAAGTTTATAGCCTTCAGTAACTCTTCTTGTATATTCAAGATCTTAAAGCTTTTCTCTCTTCTTTTCTCACTGAATAATGCAGGGAACTTCTTCATCGTGTATGTGATAGTCCACACACCAAAGCAGAGAAACAAGATATCCCGATCCACAGACTTTCTGCTACAGTTACTAAGTAAAAGATATGATTTTGCTGGACAATCAGGGTGCCCTACAAGTTCTTTACTGCTTTAATTTGTATCATGTTTAAGGATGACCTGATTATTAATATCCTCACTCATACATGGCTAGTGGCTAGTAGGCCACCTTTTCCAAATTGAAGTTCTCACTATTACAATTTTAATGGCAGGATCTTAGGAGGTTAGTACATTAACTGCCTTAGAATATTTTTAAATCTTGCCATTCATGCCTCAGTTTTCGCAATTATCAATGTCCAAGGACTAGAATGGCTTTGATATGCTGCCCCTGTTCCATAAGGGACACTGGTGACAGGAACCTCTGTGGTCACTCCAGCTGTTGCAAATGCCTGGTCACTTACATGCCAAAGGGTGCACTGTACTCAGTTATTGATTTGATGAGAGATGAGTACAGTAGGTCTATGATCTCCTTAAATCTGGATAGCATGCCTTTTGTTATAAGTTTTGCCACATAGAAGGATTTTATCACCCCCATGGACACATAGTGATCAAAATTCAGGTTACTATCAACCTGAGTGCTCAAGTCATTTACCACTATGTCTACACTTAGGGGAGTGTTATCAGTTCATAATTTGCAGGGGTGGTCAAATTCCCAAAGGGTATGATTATGCATTTTTTTTGCACCAGGTTTTAGGTCATAGCTCTGACAATAGCTATTTGTTTGTGTCACACCTTCCTGGAGGATACCTGCATCTGTGGGGGATTCAATGATTGTATCCATCTAGCAGTCACTGGCAAATTTCCCCCACCCTAACTTCATGTGTCCTATCTGTGAGCTGTTTGACTGTCCATCAGTTGACATAGGGTTTTATGTCTAAATTTGTGCATTTGTCTATAACACCAGTTAGGTACGGTGACAGGTAGAGGTAGGCAGTATACATCGTTTTGCCCTTTTCTATGGCTCTAGTGATCTTCCCAAAGAAGTCCAGCATGTTTAGTAGGCATGAGTTGTCCTTCACAAAACTGGTATTGGTTTGGTGTTTGAAGATTTCCTATGTCTTTGTTTATTAGGTTTTGAATTCATGTGGAGAAAATGTTGAAAGGCTACATGAGATGAAGAAATGGACAAAAGGACTGTAGCACTTATGGACAACAGTCTGAATTGTGGCCTGCTAGCTAGGTGTGAGGGATCACCCCAGCAAAGCTGAGTAATGTTTGCTGCAGTTTTGTGTCAGTAATCAGTTTGCTTTTTTAGATGTGGAAATAAAACTGTAAGAGCTTAGCAGATGAAGCTTTACTCAGCCTGTAGGAGAATGGACTGTTAACACAACTGGAGTTCTCTCTTGTCAAACATTGCATGAGAAAAGAATGAGGGACTACACATGATATCAGATCATTTTCACATGGTTTAACCATTACTGATATATTCTTTCCACTGCTCTTTCCTCATTCCTAGTTCTAGAGGAAAGTGCACAGCTTGTGTGCTGTCAACTCTCATTTTGCAATAATGTTCCAAACTACAAAATAGTGTATGTTGGAGCAGGATGACAGTCCCAGCTATTTAGATATTCAGGAAATTCACTCCTGTAAGTCTGTAACTCTGATGTTGAGTGTAAGCAAATATTCAGACTCGTAAAATACGTTTATACTAATACAAATTGCAAGTTCACACATACACACTAATTTTCTTTCTCATAAATATGTATATATTACTGCGTAGGAGTGTGCAGTAGTTATTTTTTTCTATAGGAAGGACAATGGGAAGCCATTTCAGTTGCAGCAACTGTAGCATAAGGATCAATCTCGTCTGGTCTCTGGACGTTTCACCCCAGCATTGATTTACATTTGAAAAGCAGAATGTCTATGAAGAGCATAGCACTATATGTAATTGTTTGCTTGTACACATATACACTCAATTTCTCTCCCCTCTCTTTTCTAGTATAAAATACTTGAACCATTAATGCATCCATTACAGCGTATTGTCTACAGATATGTTGCCTAATAATAGACTGAGTTCAGGTACCATTTATAAGGATCCTTTTGAATGCTGTTATTACAGCAGATGTCTGTCTTTTTTCATATGATTTTAATTCTTTCTGTTTACTGCTGCCATACTGAGCCTGTCTATGTGGAATTCAATTCAGGTTCATAGAAAGAAGGCAGAATAGAAGCACCCCCTCCCTCCCCCACTTAAATAAAGCAAGATAAAAATAGTCTGTTATGACTGAACAGGGTCTGCATGTGCTTTTTGATGGCTGCTGACAAACAAATGGGACTTGTGTATGAGATGTACACACACGCGCACACACACACACACACACACACACACACACACACACACACACACACACACACACATTGCTGTTAATGTGTAAGTAGGTATCCAGACATATGGGAATATTTTGAGTTCACATATTTTACACACATGAATTCTATATGGCAGCATATAATTAAATTCAGTTTGGAGGACATAAATGCCAGTACAGTTTCAGCTAGAATGAAAAACTGACTTGTGTTATGCATACCTCTTAAATAACATCAGTTTTCATGGATGTCTTTCATTTCATCTCAGAATTTATTTTTCCTTTTTTATATTTAGGAACTGTGAAGACCATAATTTCAAACTGTTAGCGATCTTTGCAGTTTAATCAGACTTGTTTTGCCCCCAGAAAATGCCTGATATACTAATTAACCTACTCTGTTGACAGTCATTTCTACCTTTTAAAACAGGTATGTCTGATTTTTTATTCACTGTCTGTAACTGTTATAACCATGAGTTAGGTTTACGACTGAAGAGATTGAGATTAATATTGTGAAAGGGTAAGTAAAAATGACTTCAGCTGTTATGCTGAACACAATACATTCCACTTCTCTATGAAAGTCTTCTCTGTATTATATGAAGAAATGAGCAACATAATCTCGTGTACTGCATACACCCTCTCTACCTATGTTAAAAACTTGCTCCGCTAACTGGTCACAAAGTATGTTACATGTAGTTTTTAAAGTGTTTTCTTCCTGTATCTCCATGGTAATCCCACAGAGGAGAAGCAACTACAGTGTTGCCAGTGTTTCCAAATCTTTGAAGGACCCCTTCACTCAGTCTGTTTCTCATTGCTGGTGTCCATTACCACCAGGTAGTTTGGTAACAATAAAGCTACAAAGTATTAGTAAGCAAGTGACCTGGGACTCTACAGAGATCACCTGTGGAGTTTCAAACATTCTCTCATCTTCAAGTAATGATGCCATTTAAGGTTAGCCTTCTGGGGTGACCATGTCACTGCAATTTTCCTGCAACATTCATAATGCTAAATATACCCCCCCCACACACACTCACACACAATTAGTGCTCCTTAGCATTGTCATGAAAAAAACATACAATATGTTCGGGAGCTGTGTATTCTGTTTGGTTATGTTGATACAATCTGACTTACAACTGTACACACCTCCTTGTCTCCCTGATCTGTGTTCTTTAAAATTGTATCACATCACCTGTTGCTCATTTATTTACTATAATAACCACCAATGTTTCACCTGTGATATAGTTTTATCTCTGTTACTGAGCTTTATTCCTTACATATTATTTATTAGAATTAGTTATGTTTCCTCCTGTTCAATATGGCTCATTTGAATTTCCTTCTATGTAAATTGGATGACCTTTGTATATTCTACTGTATTTTTTTTTGGTACTTATGTATTATCGTAATCCATTTTCAGTGGAGGCCTGGGGAGAAAAGCTCCACATAGTAATGCATATTAATAAACAGACATTACATTTGGCCCAAGAAATGAGCGTAAAGTGTCCGATCTTGAGTTGAGCAAGCTGGTTGTGATAATACGTAAGTACCTTTTTTTCTTACTTATGTTGCGGCTTTTCCTCCACATCCTCTCTGAAAATGGGTCTGGCGGTTTGGCACAGTAAGGTTAATGCAGCTGAACAAAACCTAAATAAATAAGTAATACCTACCTGATTTTAGACAAAACTTCATTCTATAAAACCCCCTGCTAACTTTTTTACTTTACCATATGACTGAGTCAGCAAACACCTTTTACTGATTCACAATTAATGCATTATTTTATTAATAATTTATGACAAATGGCATTGAAGAAAGTTCCTTGTTAACCACCCACATACATTGATTATGTATTACTATAATTGTTCCAGGAAATGTACTGTTTGACAGGTAGCAAGTCCTGAAATATGAAGTTGGGCCCAAAAATGGACTCACATACACCAAGGCTGAGATGGCCATTTCTTGGAATATTCCCTTTTCTTTGAGGTATGGTGATCTCAGACTTGGTACATATAAGTTTGGTGACCGTGAGGTAGATTGCCTCCCTACAAAAGACATGTTTAAAGGAGAAGTGTGATGTTCAATATTTGCTTTACTCTTGCATGTCTGTTCTTTTTCTGGTGTGTTAGCACTTGGTATTGAGGACTGACATTTTAATATTGAGCTGTTCCAGGAAATGTAATGTATGACAGTTGGCAATGATGAAAGTTCCACTACTCCACCTACACCACCACCCACCAGTCTGGTTACATATATTACTAAAACTGTTCCAGGACTTGTGATGTGACAGGTGGCACTGATGTAACTTCCATGTTATTCCCCACACAACTTGATTATATATTACTAGAACTGTTCCAGGCATTGCAATGCATTACAGATGGCATTGATGAAAAGTCTCTGTTATCCTCAGCTCACCTTGATTATGCATAACCATAACTATTCCAGGAATTATGAGATTTCACTAGACCAATGCCAAAAGCATGTCTGACACTGGAGTCAGCTGCACACTTAGGTTATACTTCACTATAATCTTCACTATGAAAGCCTAAACCAACAGGTAAAAATAAAGGAGACAAATTAGTCCTTTGATAATTCACAACCTCCAAAAATTCACAAATTCCATCCCTATAAGAAAAAATTCAAATTGGCAACCATTTACTAAGTTATAGAAAAATCAGTGTTATCCACCCTTAAATATAATCATAACTCTGGGAAAGAAATACTGAAATATGTTTTTACATGTATCACTGTATAACATCACAGCATTACAAAGGAGGCATATTCCTAAAATGACAGAAAGCAGATAGCAGTAGTCAGACTGAGAAGCATGTGACTGACAAATTTGTTGCAGTATATGTTCTGTACTCACAAGACACAGGGTGAAACATCAAAAACAAGAAAAAAATGCGATTCATTATGGGCATGGTATAATAACTATAATATAGAACCTAGGAATAGGATATGTACACATTTATTCGGAATGATATGTTACTTCCTTGGCTTCACTTCAAGGTTAAAAAAAAAGCATCACAATGAGGAAATCTGTGTATAACCCACAACAGGTTATTTGTTATAACTGTATTTATTCCAAGTCCTAGCAAAAGTATTCAAAAGGAATTCATTGAGCATGTGCTCTTGCTGTGAGAAGTTCTCTGGAAAGGTAATGTTGGTAAACCTTACATTGGCATAAAATGTCATCAAACATTGTGAACTCTGATGTGATATTACTGCAGATCTGAATTTCATAATAGCTTTGTATCAAAATCCTATCAAATTTGATTAAGCACCATTCTGATCTCAGGTTGTTATGCAAAATGTGAAAAAGGATGACTACCATGCCAGTACAGATAAAGCACAACACTGATATGAGTCTGTTTGCAACTGTAACATTATGTAGGACCAAGTTTCAGTAACCTTCATACACCATCTCCAAAACTTAACTAAAATCAGTTAACAGATTGAATGCAGATGGCTTGATTAGAAATGTAAGTTTTAGGGTGTTTCCATAAGGGCATGACTGTGGGAATGTCTGTCAATAGTAGGGCAGGAAGCTCAAAGATTAAAAGCAGCTACAAAACAAATTCTTGAAGATCCACTGAAGGCAAATGGGGCCCCTGAAACTTCCAGCAGCTCCCCCACCAGCAGGTTGGAGGTTCTGAATGCAGCAGTAATCAGCTCCTTCAAACTGCCATGGCCAAGCCCGTGCAGGACAGTAGGCACAAGTAATAACATTTTTCAAATGAGCCTAAAATGGACTGTCAGCAAACAGAAAGATTTCAGGTCAGTAGTAATATGGATAAAATAAGTGGTTCTGGTAACTATTCTGTCTGGTAGAGGTAACCCAGGACAGCAGTAATATGGATAACTCAAGGCATTCTGGTAACCACTCTGCTCGATAAAGATAACCCAAGGGGTTCTTGTAACTACTCTGCCTGTTACAGATAACTCACATGACATACATATGAGCCTGCTTATAGTTACAACATAATGTGAGAGTAACTACTTTGCCTGTTACAGATAACTCACATGACATACATATGAGCCTGCTTATAGTTACAACATAATGTGAGAGTAAATACTTTGCCTGGTACAGATAACCCACATGACACACACACATATATATATATATATATATATATATATATATATATATATACATATATATATATATATATATATATATATATATATATATATATAAATCTACTTGGAATTACAACATTATGTGAGAAGGATATTTCAATAACTTTCACATACTATCACCAACATTTTAATAAATTCTTCCACATTGACTGGCTGCAAATAATGTATGCAACTCTCTAAATTTCCTGTTCCTTTTATCATACATTTGTTTTTGCATGTGATGATCAGAGTATCATTCTATGTCTTTTTTTTTCCACTTAGCACTTCCCTATCCCTTTCACTTTGCACTACAAACAACACCTCTGAAGGAGAATAATTTGCAGTTGGGTCATGGTCAAATGGGGCCCTAGGCAGAGTATGGAGAGGGCTTCCCCCCACAACCATTCCAGTGTCACATTACTTGGTGCTCTCTCTCTCTCCTCAGTTCCATTAACATTGTTGAAGCATGTCAGTGTGCATACTAATTTCTTTTCTTCCATGATGATTACAGATATTTGGATTTAAATTAAAAATTTATTTCAAATTTTAGAGCACAAACACTGGTAGCCATTTGCTAAACAAAACAATACAGTCTCACAAAGAAACTAGACATAAAATGACCAACAGTAAACTTCTCTGCCTTTCAAACTCACATTGAAACTGCATTGAAACCCACATTCATAGAAAATGCATCTGGCCAGTGGTAGATTTAGTGTACCTTTAGGCTGTTTTCCAACCTTGGGTCCCCTGCCCCCCATTTTTAGGACCATGCATAAATGCATGTGCTCTTTGAGTCACCTTCCTGCTATTATTTTATTTTATTTATTATTTTACATTTGTTGACCGGGATATCTGACTGGATGCATGTCCATTTTCAGTGGAGGCCCGGGGAGAAAAGCACCACAGTAAAATTCAGACAATCATTACAAGGAGAAAAACTCCACAGTAACATTCAGACAATTATTACAAGGAAACAGAGGTGTTAAATCCATAGAAAGTAACAGTCTTTAACATAGAGAAGTAACATGTTATACATGTTTTGGTTCAAGTTAACATATCAGGTATGAGGGTGACAAAGGTCATTTTAAGGGAGAGTGAGATTCAGGTTTAACAGTATTATATAGAATACATGCAGGTAACCAGTTTATGGATTATATATTAAATTATATTACATTATATAAATATATAATAATATTATATAAATATATATATATATTAAACGATATTCCTTGTTTATCAACACTTCCGTAGTTTTGAACATTTTCTAGTAAGCAGTGAAACAAAACATATGAACCAGTAATGATAAAACTACCAATTTCAGAAGATTTCATCCATAAAAGAACACTCAAATGGTTGGCATTATAATATACCAGTATCAGTTAATACCACAATCTCTGCAAAAGTAAAAGCCACCTGAATAATTACACACTAAAGATAACTGTAACTAATGAAGAGGTTTCTGCTGGCAAAAAAAAAAAACTTTGCATTTCAGTGCTTCATCTATAAATTCAGTACCTGCTGCCCTGGAAGAATACATTGCCTATGCTACAGTAAAAAATGGAGTGCTAGTGATATGCAATAGGGGATGGCTGGCAAATTTGCAACAGGTTCATAGTTAATGGGCATTTCGTCCAAAGGAGGACACACTAAGGAGTGGAGCAACCCCCCCCCACCTTATGCTGCACAGTCATGCAAGCAATCGATCTACCTGGTGCGGGAAGAGAACCCACAGCCTTCTGGTCTAATAGTAGCAGATTTACAAGAATCAAACTGCAAAGGTCAAACACAGACAAACTGAAAACCTCTGTTGTTGATATTCAGAATACCATCAGATGTGCAATGCAAATAGTCTTACCTCTATAGAATCACACACATGTATGTGGCTGACAGATACCTGAGGCAGTAATGTACACTCAAGACATTTGTAATTGTATTAAGAAATGAAATAACCAATTCTGAAGCAAGATACTCTCCTCAGATTTAATATACTTTAGACAGTTACTACACTCGAACGTTTCTAGGACTCAGTACTGAATTTTTGTGTCTCCTGTGGCTGATTATTTTTGCTTGTGACTTCCTACTGGACTTCTATACTATTATTTTTCAAATATTTATGCTTGTGACTTCCTACTGGACTTCTGCACTATTTTTCAAATCCCTATCCTTAAATTAATTCAATAATAACATTAAAAAATGAGTCCCTCCAAATCTCAAATTCAAGACAATAATATGATAAAATAACTTCAGGCATTGACTTCAAATATATAAGAACTCTCATTAAAAATGGATAAATTGGATAAATTAGACAATACATTGGATTTTATTAAAGTGGGCTATAATAAGCAAATCTTTTAAAAGTTATGATAAAACAGCAAAATGAAAAACTTACAGTTATTGAAGAGACTTAAAAATTATCTCGATGGATGTCTTGAAGAAGAAAAGATTCAGACTGAACTTTTATTGAAGCAAAATATTTGGATATTGGAAAAGATGGCTGATCCAGAAAATAGAGGTAGAAGGACTTAACATAGGATTTATAGAGCACCTGAAAACACAGAGGGCAGTAACATGGTAAACGTCCTAACTACTTGACTGCCAAAGATATTGAATCTTCTTGAAGTTCACTCTCTCATGATATAGAAAGGGCACATCTATCACAATCTTCCTCTAGTAACTGAAACGCAAGCCCAAATAAATGGTCAAAACAATCAAAAACCAAGACCTATAAACAAAAAGAAAGCTGACCAAATATGTTCCAGTAAAAATGAATCCTTTTGTCACACTTTTATTAGAGATGTCTTCAAAAAACACACACACACACACACACGCACACACACACACACACACACACACGCACGCACGCATGCACGCACGCATGCACACACACACACACACACACACACACACACACACACACACAAAATCTTCCTCTAGTAAAAAGAAAAAAAGTTTCACCAAGATCTATTATTGTTAAATTCATCTCCAATATTTACAAAGACCTTGTATTTAAAGCTGCCAGTTCTAATGCTCCTGTGAAGATGGGGGGCGTATCAGATTTGATAATGATTACTCATCTAGAGTCATAGAAAATATAAACATTGTATTCCTTTCATCAAGGAGCTGAAAAATAATAACATTATGGAACATCTTCTGTTCACCAGACAAAAAAGGGGAAGCTGTCAACTACCTACAATCCAGGAAAAACTTTTCAACATTTCAGAACCAATGGATTGGGTTGGTATGAAATTAAAGAGAGAACCTAAAAGTTGCTATGGAAAACTGCTAGTTCAAGCAAAAAAAAGATAATTGAGTGTTTTGCTTTGTTGTGTTATTTAACTTAATTTCTTACAGGCAATATCTAGCAACTATCATGTAATAATATTGAGTTCTTCATAATATGAAATTTTACATGTGGTTCTTAAAGAATTCCTTACGTAATAGAAATTTAGCTTGCTTGGGATAGAATAAATAGTTAATATGTTGATGTTCAACTTTGATAATTTGAGTCTTGCTTATTTTTTGTACATTTTGTTAGTTTTAACATGTATACATATTGTTGCTTTCACATACTTACATTTTGCGGTTTCTTTAAACCGAATAATAGATGTAGAAAGGAGAAGAATCACCTGTTAATTTTGATGATTGTTTATATTAGGATACACCAAGGTGTGCAGTAGCAAATTCACTGCCCGTGTAACAAGGGACAACTTTATACTGTCAGACCTATTTTTCAATTGTTGTTTTTAAGCAAATGAGATGTTAAAAACAGAGTAATATCTGGGAGACTTACACCCACACTCCAAAAATACTGCAAAGCACTTACAGCAGGGGGTGCAGGGTGGTAGCAGCCCCCTTACTGGATGTGTGGCTGTCTTTAACAAATATTAAATTTATAATGCCAGACATTAGCATTTCATTTTTTTTTATATTTTATCCTTAAACTTTTTAATGTTGAAAAAAACTACAAAATTAGAATAACAATTAAAAAATGTGCAAAACACTTAATTGACTACCCAACTGAAATGTCAAAAAAAGTCAGGTCCACCCACACCTGCACAAAGTACAATGGTGTGTCCTAATATAAACTATCATCTTAATTTTCAAGTAATTGATGTCTA
The DNA here is from genome assembly GCF_019279795.1 of Protopterus annectens. Taxonomy (NCBI): domain Eukaryota; kingdom Metazoa; phylum Chordata; order Ceratodontiformes; family Protopteridae; genus Protopterus; species Protopterus annectens. Next base: position 312,886,985 of record NC_056747.1, on the reverse strand, counting down.
AGGTTAAAGTTCACCTGTGGGTTAGTGTGTACACTTCTAAAATGGTGACACACTATGGAATTGAAAAAGCATGTGACTAAAATTAAATGCTGCTATATTGAATAACTGTTTTATTAAATGAAGATAATCTAATTGGGCAGTAATACGATGTTTTAGTTATTAAGAAATGGAATTAATAAGTATTTTTTTACTATATTGTGGTCTGCCAACATGCATTATTTATATTTCTTATTTTATCATATTATAATTTGGCTGCTTGCTTTAATGTCGTAGTCTCTGGATTTATGCTATGACTTGCAATGTTGTAATATACATTGTAGGTAAAGCAGATATGACTCTATAAAGTAACTATATGCAAGTGAGTCTATAGGTTCTAAAGCAAGTGGTTATTATGTTTTATATAGCATTAAAAATACATAATACTTATGAATGTCATCTAAAGTAAAGTAGGATATGAAAATAAAATAAGTTTTAGAAGTTTAATGTATATTAGATTTAAAAAGAATTATGGCATAATGAAGTTTTAATAGATTGTAATTTGACACGAGTCTAGTAATATTCATTTAATTATTTAACTGCTTTATTTTACTGACTGGGTGCCTTTTTCTTGTATATTGCCTGATCTCTTTAAGTCTCAATACGATAAAATGCTGTGTGATTTAGTGGCTTTATATCCAGGAAAACTGATGTGTGGTTGACTGGTGTGCTACTAGCTGGGGTTTTATAGTTACAGTGACCTTCTTGGTTCTATTTCAATTACCTTGCTTTGTTGATATATATATATATATATATATATATATTTTTTTTTTTTTTTTTAGATATTTCAGGAGAAGAGACTTTTTTTTGTAATGGGCAGCAGGGTGGACATTGGCATATTTTAATTTCTTATATATAGAATCTGTTTGCAGATGTTTAATTTACATTGGGAAAATGGGAGACTTTGTTTTTTAGATACTATTTATGAAGGATAATGAGTGCAGCCAATTTTAGTGACATGCTTTATGATATTATTTATTTATTTATTTTTTGCACATATTGGATTGTGCTATATTGAAGATAACAGAAACCTATGTATACCAGTGAGAGCCTTCCTGCATACATTATAGTAATATTAACTAACATCAGTAATAACCATGGTGCTGCTGATTTCATTTGTTGATTGTTAAAGGAATACTTATTTTTCAAGTTGTTAACTGGCATAATAAATTTAAATGCCTATGGCTAATATGCTATGGTTACTTAGGAGTCTGAATAAAATCATATGATTAATATGATATGCTATGATAATTAATACTTGAAGGAAAACCTGATCTAAATGGCCATTGGAATTTTACATACTACTTAATGTAGAAGAAAATACTAAGGTTTTGATTACATAGTTTCATTGATGATCATTGATGCCCCATATGTTGTAAATGTTTTAGGTCACATTCACATGATGTTTAATATATTTAAAGTAGAAGTGTGAATGGGCTTTTTTACAAACTGGTGGTTAACTCTTCTTTTTGTTTTTATTTTTCCTTTACCTACTGTATGATCCAGGTTGATTCATTTAGTCAGATATTTCTCACAGTTATTTGAGACAAAGTTTGGTCATTTTTACTAAAGGAAAGCACTCACCATTAAAGTTTGTGTTTACCGAGTATTTGTGCCTCCTTCCTACGGCTGTGCCTTTGTGGTTTTCATTATATGAGAAATTATATTAGATTATTAATTGCTTAATTCATAAATTTAATGGCAACATTTAAAGGTAGAATTAAAAGGACTTTCCTTTCTGTTATGTACAAATGAAAATCATTTTAAGAAAGAAAAATGAGGAAATGAAATATTTCTTGTACAAATGTCATTTTTTATGATAAGCAAAATTTTAGAAGCTAGTCCATCTAAAGTTAGCAACATGGAATATGTATTTAAAAGGATATAACTAAAGGGACACTTATTACCAGACATTCCCTGAAATATGACTAGTTCTGGTGGATAGCACATTTGCAGCATCTGCATAAGCAGTTACTGTATATATTTTGACTACTATAGTAGAAAAAGGGTTACATTGACATTTTGATAAGAATTTACTGAATAGAACTTGTAGAAAAGACTCTAGCTTACATTTTTAAAGCTGTTTATGTACTCATTATTTTGGATGTGGAACACTCTAAAATAATTGCTAAAACAAGCAAGTTAAATGTAGAATCTATTTTTTCTGCTGAGTAGACTTTTTATTAATAATCCAAATTTATATTTATAGATGTGTTTCTTGGTGAACTGTTATTATGAAGGATTTATTTTGTTTTGATTGGTGCATCCATTTAAAATAAGATTTTACTAATAAAAAGTGCATGATGTACTCATTTAAATATTAGATAAACTCAAAACAATTAATTGTAAAATGTAATGCACAAACCATTTTAATATATTAACCTATACAATACATAAATCATAATTTTTCTTATCCTTTTAAATTATGTAAAATATGGAATTAGTAATACTTTATTTCTTATTGACCCTTGATTTTATATTTTTTATTATTTAGTCAATATTATATTTTTCAAAAAAATATGAAATTGGTGATTCATTAATACAGTATATATTAAATTAATATGTGAATAATTCAGAAATGAAATAAGTTTAAAAATATGTATTCCTATTATATAATCTGTAGAAAATGTAACTGTTACAGATTGTTTAATTGTCCTTTTCTTTGCAGGAGTTAGTCAGTTTAGGTATCTATGTTCAACTTAGAATTTTTGTATCCATGGTAAAGATAGAATTATATCTTGAAAATAGTTTGGTTTAGTTTTTCTTATTATGTGGTTATTTAGATATATATTTTTCTTCTCTAAGTTATAATTTATTTTGCCGATTAATAACAGTAGTAAAAACAAATTTAAAGGCTAATGGCAATTTTGTTATCACTCTAAGCAATGTTTTTAAATAGTAAAACATGGCACACTTAAAAATGGTATAATTTAATGTTAATGGAATTAATACAGGCAATAAAAGGAAGTAATTATTCAGATATTTAAAACTTAAACTAAATGTTATATTGCAAGAAAAACATATTTTAGAGAAAATTGACAAGTATTTAAATAATAATGAATATGATTTGATATTACAGGTAATGTTTAAAGTAAAAAAAGAGAAAAGAAACATGTATTTTATGGAGGAAATGAACAATTATGCCTAAAATTAATTTTAGCTACACATAAAAAAGAGTAGTGCTGTCTTTAGTGGTTTTAGAATACAATCAAATATTATACCGGATTGCAAATTATATTGTATAGCAGGTAAAGGAGTGAAGGTAACTAAATACTTAGATATTGTACTATCAGATTTAAAAGGTAATATAATATTAGTGGTAGAGTTTAACTGCATATTAGATAAACATAACAGTTGTGCTTTATGAAATCCTAAAATAGTGTGAATTGCTAACGTATTTAAAATATGGATTACTGACCTTAATTTAAAAGGTATAATTGCAGATATAAATAAGAACTCTTTATTCTTTACAAATTATTCATCTGTGTATAGAACATAAATACTATTAGACATAGTATATGTTTCCTCAGATCTACAAAATAAAATAGAAAAAACTATAGTTATCCCATGCCCCTTATCAGATCATATTGCCTTATGTTTTAATTTGCAAGTGAATGCTAGAAATGTATCATTAACATTTTAGAACTCCAGCATATTTAGTTAAACAACTTGATTTCAAAGATTGGCTAACCAAAGAAATATCAGAACATATGGAGCTAAACAATAATAAGTTAGTAATATAATTCTTTGGGACTGTTTTAAGATTTACATATAGATAGGTTTTATCCAAAGAAAATAGAATTACAACAAGGTAATGCAGATAAGAAAAAAAAAATAACTGAACAAATAACAATGGAATATCAACAAATTTTAAGACATACAAAATAACTATCATTTGAGAAAATAACATTACATTCATATGCATCTTCAGCCAAAAGGTCTTCATAATAGAGTAAAAACTAAATGACAAGGCCAGTCAAGTTAAATGCATGGTTAATGTGACAAGTATGAAAAAAAATCATCTGAGATTAAAGACATATTGTACGAGTAGTTAATATTTTAAAATAATTAAATATTGGAGACATTGGCTCATATGATGAGAACTTACATTAATCTTTGAAAAATAAAAATATTTGAAGAGAAAATTAAAAAAAAACACATGATTGAAACTACTATTAGTGAAATTCAAGAACAGATAAAATAACTCAAAGGCAATAATGTTTCAGGACAATATGGTATCATATCAGAGATGTATACACTTTTACTACAGGAATTATTAATGCTGTTTAAAAAAATTTGTTAATTCAAAATAAAAATGAAATCCCCCATCTTGGAAATGCTGTTTAGTATTCCCAGTATTAAAATGGGATAAAGATCCAACAATACATAGTTTGTATAGACCTATTTCATTGTTAAATGCTGACTATAAATTGTTCTTGTCCATTATAACTGATAGACTAAAAGATTCAGTTAAAATATAATGCATAATGACCAAGAATGTTTTATTTTGCAGAGGAAAGCACAAGATAACAGAAGGAAATTTATATTGCTCACAGACTACACAAATGCAAGTAAAAATGAATAAAGTGTTATAAGTTTCGATCTAGAAAAGGCTTTTGATACTGTAACTTGGAAATACATATTTCTAAATCTTTAAAAGCATATGGTTTTCCTAAGGAATTTATCACAATGTTACTGAACATTTAAGGGTGGTTCAAAAGCACATGTTAAGATAAGTATCTTTTATCACATGGTTTAGATAATTAAACGGGTACTAAATAAGGATGCCCACTTTCTCTTTTGTCATTTGATGTCAGCATTGAACCATTTGCAAAATTTGTAAGTAGCAGTTCTAGAATTGGAAGTTTTATCTTTTTCTTCTAAAATCAGTTATTTTCATAGATTATATCAGCAACAGGTGAATTAAATAAGTCAGTAAAAGAAATATTAAAATCTCTTAATCTCTTTGAATATATATCAATAATGAAATTTAATAAAAATAAAAAAAAATTGCTTATAATTCAAAGCACAACTAATATGCAGGCTAATACTAATGCTGATGTAATTAAAAATTAATTAAATATTTAGGAGTCTATTTCTATGAAATTGAATGAAATCATTAATGAGAATTATAACATTATAACTAAAGATGTACCGACTTTTATTAATAAATGGAATAATTATTTTTTATTTAATGTCAGATTAATCTTAATAAAATTATACTATTACCAGAAATTCTTTATAGTATTTCATCTACAATATTAGTTTCTGCAAATAATATTACTGGCAAAATTAACTCTTGCTTTTTTATGACATCATATAAGGCACAGAACATCTTTTACAAATCATATAATACCTTGGAGTACAGGTATTATTGGATTTCCAGAATGTGAACATTATATGTATTCTACAGTTTTATTGAATGTATTGCATTGGTTAGATAACTCACATATCTATTTGTGAAAATTATCACTTAAAGCCTCTTCCAAATTCTTTAAATGGAATTAATAAAATAAGTGTAATTATTTTTATATCCCTTTTAGTAGTTCAACTAATTCTAGTTATATTACTGTACTACTTAAGCCAGCTAGGAAATACAATTTGAAAATTATTATGCGATCTTATCAATATCATGTACAAAAGGTGTATATAACAGTAACACTATTATCAAATGTTAATATTAAAAAACAAGTTTAGCTGTTGGTTTAGTTTCTTAGAAAAAATAAATTATCATCATAATATATAATGACATTTATCTTAGATATACCATATAAAACAATAATATGTAACATTAACAAAAATTTTGAAAAGAATAAAAGTTTAACTCTTGGGATACTGAAAGAAAATTATTCATCAATTTTAGAATGTTTTTCAATGATTATTAGAGGTAAATGATATATAACTCCTGTACTTTTAAAGTTAAATAAATTATCATTAGAATTAGAAGTTAAAATTAATTATACATACTGGGATTATCTATTAAAAATAATTTTGATAAATTAAACAATGATATTTCTAAAAACTTAATTTTGAAATCTGTTGCTTCTACTTCTTCTAGTAGTTATTGGAAGTTATTTACATGGAAATATCTTCATAAAATGTATATTGCCCCACATAAAATAAGTACATTTTTTAAAAATATGTTCCTTGTTGGATATGTAAAAAAACAAAAGAAGACTGGGTTTATATTTTTTATAGTTGCGAAAAAATGGAAAGCATTGGAATGATTTTCAGGAATGTTTTAAATGTTTATGGTCTGAAAGGTGTGTAATATCTAAAATGTTGATTTCTATTCCAGATTGCATAAGACTTTTCTTTAGTATGGAGTCTTTCAGTTATGCTAAGAAAAGTAATCACTTTAAATTCATAAAATGAGTCTGCACTGAACTTCAATGAATTCATCAAATTAGCCACTGATGTGTCAAAAAGAAATTGCAGTTACATCTATGAGATCTAAGAAGATCAAAAGACTTTAAATAAATGGCAAAAAATAAGTCAGTTATTGGAGAAATGTAGTAATTGGCCAACTTTGCTATTAGCAAACAGCTACACTATGACTCAACATAGTTATTAATGTATACTTTTTGTAAATGTCTATATATATTTTTTCTCTGTTGATACATAAATTGTGTTTCATTTATTGAAATAAAAAATAGGGGGGTAGAGACATAACCCTCATCCCTGCACCTAGAAACTCTTTCAATTCTTCTTTAATACAGAAGACAATATACCTCTTGTACCTGTTGTATGGATTGCAGAGCTACAAAAGAAATAAATATAATTAAATGATGCACTTACAACATATGCATTTATTATGCAAACAACTAAACCATGTGCAGACTGGGCATAAAATTATAATACATCTCAAGTACCCTTACTCTGACCTTTTCTTCCAATGGTCTCACAAGATCAGGATGGCACCTCTGCAGATCACTCTGACACAACTATACCAGGCATCCACTTTATATTGGAGACCCCCATATGAGTTCCCAGTCAGATGAGTGCATGAAACTAAGAGGACCTCTTAGTACAATTAACTCATAGATGTGTCTCATAGAAATAGCAACTTAGTAATATTCAGTAAGTGGTGCCCAATTAGTGTAATTGCTGTGTTCAGGGTCTCTAATTTGCACAAAATAATCCCCACCAGCCACTATGAACCTCATCACTTTAAAGAAGATTACACAGTGGCAATTTCCCAAATAATCACAGGTGCATAAACTTTTTGAGTATGGACTTCAAAACCTGTAGTTGCACCCTGCCTTCAGCAGGATTGTTTATCTAAATCTTATGCATAGACAATGTGCTGAATGAAGCAACACAAATGAGTGCTAATAGTTGTATGCAACAGTTGCAACATGTGTAGTCATGACAGCTCCCAGTCAATAGGGGGTTAACTTGGGCTAAATGCATCCAAGTGCATGAACAGGTCAACATTAAAGTTCTGCAGCATATGCTTTTTTGAATAAGATGCCTTGTCAATGTTAAGCATGGAAAAAAATGCAATTATATGGATCAGAGCCACAGCTGACTCATCTAGAGCATGGTGCTGGACTAGATCTGATGCCTTGTCCCCTCAGCTTTTCAAAAAATATTTCTTAATCTGGTGCTACAAGCCATATCCCCACCTCCTGAACTCTTCAGTTCAGCTTGCAGCTGGGGAGGTTGCCCTTTTTGCCTGACCCTTGTTATGTTTCTGAGATTCAGATCCAGATGTGATTTGCATATGTTATTATGTGAGACTGTGTACAGGTCAATGACAAGCCCTCAGTAGATGAATGCTGCAATTAGGTTAATTGTAGTACTTATATGTATGCTATACTGGCAGTATGTGTGTGTGTGTGTGTGTGTGTGTGTGTGTGTGTGTGTGTGTGTGTGTGTGTGTGTGTGTGTGTGCATGTGTAAACGAGTTGTTGAGGGGGACTTCACAATACAGAAGTGTTGGATACTACAGCATTATGAAGCATAAGTACGTAGAAACTGTGGGGGAAATTGCATTCCAGATTAGATATATGTACTTTCTGAGTTTTTAATGTTAGCTGCCTTATAGACTGTTATGTAATCCACACACAAAAATGACAATATCAGTGCTTTTGGCAATGTCACACCTGTAGGACACAAATACTGAATACCTCTGCGTAGCTGCTTGCCAAACTCTGCAGCTGAAATGCTCAGTTTTCTACTACTAAAGGAGATACCTATATTGAGCAGGTAGTAACTCATTAATATTGGTTATGTCTGATTGTTCCTGTCCTTAAAGGCAGTCATTCTAGCCCCAAAAGCATGCAGTCCTATACAGTCAAAGGCATGTTATGTGGAATGGTCAGTCAGCACAAGAATAATAGTTGACATTGGAGTCTTGCTGGAGGCCATTGTTTGATGTTGTCATCTGCATGCTGGACATGCAGTGTGTGCTTTTCCACCTTCTTTTCTGAGGGGGTCACAGTGTCCTACAGTTATATGAATACCATTTAGGGGTATGCAGTTTGGTGTGTGTGTGTGTGTGTGTGTGTGTGTGTGTGTGTGTGTGTGTGTGTGTGTGTGTGTGTGCGTGTGCGTGTGTGTGTGTGTGTGCGTGTTACAGACCACAAATATTCATTATATGGACATCTACCTACAGCATGCAGAATAATAATTTGGATGAGGTATGAAACATAATGGTATGCTTTTACTCACATAAGTTATCCTTTCCTTACACAGCAAGCAATGGAAATGAAATTTCTTCCACGCAAAGAATGAGGTCTTGTTGCAGGCTCTCCATCTCCACTCTCAGGGATTCATTGCCCATGTTAAATAGCACCAGCACCATCATGACCATGCCTGGCAGGATCTGGTGAATTTTATAAATGCTGTTTGTGGCTAGAGTAGAAGCTACATCCAGATCAGATACTAGGACATCAATATAAGTACAGCCAAGGCGCATGTCATCCACCTGACACAGGAGCTTAGGGTGACAGGATGTGGTCTGTCAGCTCAACCACCTTTAAAAAGAGATTGAAAAGTTATTTGCCCATTTGCAATCAGGGTCAGAGTCCTCCAATGCCATGGTGGAGTCCTACACATTAGAGATGACCCTGGTATTTATGTCTGTTATGTATCAGGTAAATGCATACTGGGAAATGTCTTGGTTTAATTTCTCTGACTGTTTTGGGTTTCTAATATCATGTTGAGAATGGATCCTATTCCTAAGTCAGGGTATGATTAAAGTTCGTGAAAGTACTGTTTCAGTCCTTGATGTTAGCCAAGAATGTTCTTCCTAGCACCTGTAACGTCACCAAATTTGCCTCCTTCTGCAGTTCATATACAGTGACATGTTGTGGTTGAATATTTAATATGATTGTGAATTATTTTTTATTTGCCGTATTGTTCCCACTAATATTGGAACTACTATGTATCTTTTCTTCCACTTTGCTCTCATTTCTTCTTGCAAATTGTGATATTTTATGACTTGGTGTCTCTCTGTATGTAAGACACTGTAATCACTAGGTGTAGCAATTTCAATGATCGGTGCTACTTTTGTCTTTTTTCATGGACTACTATATCTGATTTTCTTGCATCTGTTTTTTGAATTGTTGGTAACGAGTGATTCTATGTAGTATAAACTTTGTCATTCTCTGTAATGCTTTATGGTTTATTTTTCCAGTGCTTCATAGCTACTTCTGTATTGTATTAACTGCATTATTCCCAGTGCAGCACTCTTGTCACATTACTGTGCCTTTCACTATGTAGACCCACTGCCTTGAGTGTACTACACCCAATAACATGAAGCACAACTGCTTCCAGCTCTGTTTTAGAGAACCTGCATTTATCTGTTTCTCCCACTTTTTTCAATAGACTTTGTATGTAGTCCACTATCCTGAGCCACCATTATCAGCCTTTCATCTTTTGGTTTCAGTTGCCGTCTCCTTAACCATTCCTATGTCAAATCTTGGTCAACATGAGGCTGTTCCAGAATATCTCTATACTTACCACTATATTTGTAGACTTTCCAGTTTTCTTTCCTTCTCATCTGATCCTTTTTCTTATATTTTTTTCTTTTTTTTTGGCACATTTAGTCGTCTACTTCTGGTTTCATTTCCATCTCCACTTTATTCCAAAATGCTTCTGCTAAACTGAACAAAGATGTCACCTTAGACTTGTTCTTCTCATGCTTTAAAACTGTCACTATTTTTGGACTGACTGAAGTCAGCAGATATGTATGCAGTACCATGGTTGCAGACCTATACATGTAGTCAATTTCGAGGTGGCCTATACTTTCTTCACAGCAAGAAACCTACAATATTGGCATTGGTTGTTATACATCATTTGATTAGGATGAAACATTTTTTATATTTTCATTCCCAACTGATTCAATACTTTTTAGGACCAGTTAATCAAAACAAAGCTATAAGATAGAAGTGCAAATTGATTTATAGCTTGAATTTTATTCCTAGATGTCAAGGAAGTTTTCAATATTTGCTAAAGTCTTCTGAAGTATTCCTTAGTGAGCTTTATTGTCATTTATTTATGTTTTATTGCTGACCCTTCATCTTTTCTCAAATATTTACTCATGTCCTCCTGCTTAAGTTCATTTATATCACATTCCTGTTCCAAATAGATATTTTCTTGGTGCTGCAGCTTTGCTTTTTTAAATATTGTTTTTGAATGTTTATCAAGACCAAGTGTCATTCTTATATTACCTGAGAAAGTTTTAACCATTTGTAGTTATGCTTTCAGCTTCCCATCTGACACCTGTATAATATGAAATCATCTACAAAAAGCAGATGAGATGTTTTTAGAGGATGTAGATTTCTGGGAGTTAAACACTAACTATAGTCTAATCTGTTGAGTAAAGAGCTTAATAGGCTAAGTGCAAGAAAAAACAGCTGCAGCAAAGAATTTCGCTGGAATATTCCCCTTTGGATTTTTATCCTTGGGATAGCAATTTGCCCTTTGTTATAATTTAGCTGCAGTGTGGTTTGCTATTGCTTCATAGTCACTGCAATGTACTTGATCAGTGAAGGGTCTATCTTATACATCTATAAGCATTCCATTATCTGTGAATGGGAAAGGCTGTCAAATGATTTTTTGTAATCTACTGAAGCAATATTTATATTATTCCCCTTTTTACAATTCTTTATAATGGCTTTGTTTGGCAACAAATGATCTTTTGTTCCATATGCCTTTCTTTTATTATATTTTTGTTCTGTTGCCATAACTGATTTTTTCTAAATGGCTATAAAGTCTGTCTGCATCAATTTAGAATATGGTGGGAAGGCAAGTTATTGGTCTATAGTTCTTAGGGTGGCTAGTAGGTTTACTTTTTAGAAGGAGTAATGTTTTTCTTGTTGTTAACAAGATTGGAGTCTGTTCAGGAAACATAAGTAATTCTAATTTAGGGCTAATCTTTGTGTAAATATGTTAATAACTTTAGCCAGAATTTAGGTACTGTGACTGGGGACATGATTTTTTCATTAAGATGCGTTCTTAATTTTATCTCCAGTTCTCTAGGTGTTACATCATCCCATTTCATATCCTCTACACTAGAGCTCCTTAATGTTTTTTTAATTCTCCTATGTCCAACAAAGTCTTTATAAATATTCTTGAAAATGTACCTGTTTCTTTTTTTTTCTTTTACTGGTGCTTCTGCTCCTTTTGCTGTGCTTCCCAATTCTATATAAAACCTTTTTTTGGTCATCAATGATTTACTTTTTATCTTTATCTGCAGACTAAGTTTTTCTGCTTGTGCTGATATTTTTAGTTTATTCTTGTCAATAGTGTATGATAGTTCTGGTCTGTTTTAATACTGGATGCTGCTTTTACCATGTCTATCTTTCTAATAGTCTCTGATAATCTGTTCCCTTTTTCTGTATTCATCTAACAGCAAAACTTCTTGTCTTAGTCAGTTATGTCTTTTTTTCTCTGTTCAGTCCCCTCATGGTGGCATTTTACTCGTTCAGTTCCTTTTCCTTTGTTAGTCTACATTTCTGTGGTAACACTTTATTTGTTATTAGCTTAGCTGTTTATTTGTTATCACATTAAATTCTCCTAACAGTCCCGATTATTGTGCTCATCCGTTTTAGCAATTTTCTGACATTTTAGGTCTTATTTACTTTCTGTAATCTGTTTCTTTTATCTGTCTTATTATGTCGATCCATCTCTATTAAATCAAGCAGGTCATCCCTTGGATCATTTTCTTCTGGCCCAAGAGATGTTCTTTGCTCTCTGCTCTGCTTCTTTCAAGTCTTCTACTGAAAGCTCCAGAAAAATCTTCCTATAACATATATTCTCTTCAGATGCATCCTGCATCATCTGTTCATTATATGTTCTGTTGATTCCTTACCAAGGAACATTGGGGATTCAGACAAGACCATCAATATAAGGTAAGGTCAGTGTTTTTAGTTTCTACCACTACAAGCAGAAGTTATGCATTTGTTGAGATTAAAACAATGGCATTTTCACTGGTGATGTTTTAGCAGACTTCTCCACTATGGATATATCACTGCCTGTCAGAGACAACTCAGACTTTGACATTTATGTCAGCTGAAATTTGGCATGGCCAGGGAACACAGTGTCTATGCTGAAAACAGGAAATGTGGAATCCAGATTCCCACATCAGTTAGTGGACATGACCTCTGTGTCAGTGGAAACCACACAAGAGACAAATGGAAATGCTAATGGACAGGGAGCTGAAGACAGGTCTACCCAAGAAGGGATGTCTTTAACTGTGATGCACTTACTCTTGGTTGCTGCCATCTGTATTGATCATAGTGAAGATAGGAAGTGGGCAGCAGCCGATGGCCACAGATGTCATGGGTACTGGCCCCTGTCCATGCTTGTTGTCTATGTCTGTGACCCTCGGAATGTGCAGAGCCAATGAAGAGGGACAGGCTAACAACACCTGAGTCATTTCTGTGATGGTATGTGTTTTACTGCATGTATTAGATGACCTGAGGGACTACATGTCCCATACAAATGACTTGCTGGGCATTTTTTGTAGGCAGCTTGCACAACACAGGTCTCCTGTGTATACAGGCAGCAGGCCAGATACACTTCCCATAGCTAAATGACCATAGCAAAAGGACCAAGTAAAAAGAAGAACCACCAGGCTAGTAGATCATCACATTTTATTCTTCTGACGTCTTGGCTACACAAGTCTTCAAGGAGTACAGCTTCACACAAATCACAACCTGCCTATATACTTACATCCATTAAACAATTAAGTCAATTACTCATTAATAAAACAATCAAATAAAAAACTCCAGTCAAGCTCAGCATTTAACCCCTTTGGGGCCAAAGTATTATATTTTAAAATATACACAGATTCCTTAAAAACAATTGATTAATATTATTATCATCATACATACAAATATTGATATTTTCCAACACAGAACCTCTTAAGCCATCACTTATACCCCCATGTACCTAGTTGAAATGTTCTGCTACTGAATTTTCATTTCTATTTCTTGCTATGTCTCTTAAGTGCTCCAGCAATCTAATCTTAAAAGGTCTTTTGCTTTCCCCTATATAAAACTTGTTACAGGGGCAACTGAGGGCATAAATAATGCCCTCAGCATTACAACAGAAACAACCTTTCACCTGAAAAGGTTGTCCATTAATTTTATTAAAGTTCTGCATAATATATTTATAGGCTTTGCATCTGCCACATGTAATGGTTGCACATTTTGTTAAACCTTTTTGAACACCATCATTAGTAAGAACAAATTTAGATTTCACTATGAAATCTTTCAGATTTCTATCTCTTCTATAAGATATAACAGGTGTTTCACTAATATTTTGATTAACATCTTTCAGTGTCAGAATATAGTCCCAATAAAATGTCAATACATTTGTAAGAATCTTACTAAAACTACTGTATGTAGTCACAAAATATATATTTTCTTTTCTATCGTCCCCCTGATTTCTATAGGTATCTTTTGATACTGCACCACTTCTGGTACTCTTAAAAATATATTCCCTAATAAATTTACCCCAGCATTCCTCCAGGAGTTCATTGCTGACACCCCTATTTCTGAACATGCATCCCACTTTACCTATTTTGATATTAAAATCCTCCACATTGTTACATAATCTGTGCAACTGTACAAATTCACCAAAAGGTATAACTTGAATAGTATGAGGAAGATGGCAACTTTGGACAATTAAGTATTGTATACCACTCTCAAATTTCCTGTGGACTGTTGTACGGATCTTGTTATCCTTACTGCTGTCCAAAAGGACATCCAAATACGGAACTCTTTTACTTACTTTAAGTCCATTCAATTTTAAGCCAAATGTGTTGTTATGTAGCTCACTTACAAAACTATCCACCTCAAAAATACCCCCATCACACAGGAAAATTAAATCATCACTATATCTAAAGTACTTCCTTACATATTTATGAAAAAATGTTTTTATATATATATATATATATATATATATATATATATATATACATATATATATATATATACTCAGCCTCAAATAGGCCCATAGTTAGGTTAGCATATGAGGGGGCAAAAGATGCCCCATAGCTGTCCCTTCTTTCTGTCTATATAAATTACCACCAGATTCAAAAAAATTATTTTTAAGACAGAAATCCAATAGTTCAATGATGTATTCTGTCATTGGACTATCCCCTAAGAAAAATCTAACTTCTTCTAAACCAAAGTTATGGCTTATGCTAGTATAAAGGCTTTTGACATCAATGGACATCCAATACATATTTTCACTCCATTGTATAACCTAATTTTTTTTCAAAAATCAAATACATCCTTTACATATGCTGGTAATGACTGAATTTTAGGTAAAAAAAGTGATGTAAAAACTCTCCTAATTTAATAAAAAATAATCTCTTCCAGAAACTATAGGATGACCAGGAGGATTAATGGTGGATCTGTGAATTTCTGGAAGGGAATAAAAATGAGCTATCCTACAACCCTCAACAGTAAATTTCTTTTTGATGTCTTTAAAAGAAAAATAGCCCAATCTATGCCCTTTTCTTATTAATTCACTATATTTGCTCAGGGCTGTTGTATTAGCATCAGTTTCCACTCTTTCATATGTATTTGTGTCATTCAGATGTTCATTACACATGTTTAGATATTGAGCATAACTCATAATTACTAACTTATTGCCCTTATCTGCAGGTTTAAAAACAATGCCATTTTTAATACTCAGGGCTGTCAACATCTTCCAGTCTTCTTTTGTTAAGTTATAGTCAGTAATTTTAAATTCAGAAAAACTTTTTTCAACAGCATAACTAAACATGGAATAAAAATGCTGATTTCCCTTGTGGGTAAACGGAGGAAGGAACATACCTTTACATTCTACATTACTAGTGTACAGTAGCATATAAGCATTTATATCATCTTCTGACTGACATGAATAAACACTGTCATTAAATGAATCATCCAGACTTTCATCATGACTCAATATGCTATACTTAAAAGCACCTTTATTAAAAAAAATCTTTAGATGCAATTTTCTGACAAGTTTGAAAATATCAGCTTTAATTTCATACAATCTATGTCTAACTGTTGGTATAAATTTCAAACCACAATTTAAAACAGCATGTTTAGCATCATTTAATGTTTAACCAGACACATTTATACTATTCAGTTTCCATAGGTACCCATCCTTTACCTCCAGTAATGAGGACCACTATGTAAGGGAGAGGCCAAGGTCAGGTTCATGCAGTGCCACCACTTCCACCCCAACATCCAGTATGGAGATTAGTAGGGTAAGGCATGGATATCCATGACATTGTGGAGCTCATGCTGTAGCAATGCATGGTATGGGGCATCACTCATGTTCACACAGCACACCTTCCCTTAGGCAAGGGCTGGATCATCCCTGTGACCATCTCAGGACAAAGTGCTCCAGTAGAAGTGGTCATGCACAGAATGCCCACCACATCTTCTGTGGGTGTTCTGAACCCATCTGTAGGGGCTCACCACAGTATTACAACATCTGCAGAGTTTGCATTCTACCAGACACAGATGCACGTCTAAAATACCAGCTTCCATACACATGCACACCAATGGTAACAGTGCTACACTCCTGTTCAGTGTACCCTTGGCCCCCTCATCTCCCACAAATCTGCTACACATCACACCAAATAACTATCACTGTTGTTGACATGCACATGTTTTTCTGTGGATATCACCTGATACTGCCCCACCCCACTCATACAAATGATAACTGTGCACTGCCCTCTGTATACAGCTACTTGGGTAGCCTACGTCTGACTGCTCTGCATAAGATTTTGTAAATATATCTATAATCTATTGTGCCTAAGAATACATTTTATAATCCACTTCCAGTTTTTCAGTTAGTATGTTTTCAGTCATACCACATCTTATATATCTATAAAATGGTTTTCCATTATGGTCAAATCTTGTCTCAGACTATGTTTAATTTGTCTGTCTGGCTTGTTTATTTCAGTCTTCAAAGTTGTAGTTCAACCACTTTTCCATTTCTTACATTTTTGTCTGTCATTTTAATCAAGTATCTTTTTTCTTATGGAAATATATCTTCCTGAAGCTATGTGCCAAGATCCTGATGTTAAACATTTTTTTTATTTTTGCATTCAAACAATTTCTCTCTAAAATCTTTTCATGTTCCTTCTGCAGTTTTTCCATTGAACTCATCACTCCAATTAGTTTTACATAGTGGCTGGTTTGCTTCCATATAATCTGTTACTAATCCTCTGTGCATTGGTTTAGATTTCAGTTTGGAAGAATTATCTAGCAACAAATTAATGTTTATAATCCCATGATCACTACACATCATAGTTTCATAGGTTCAAAGATAAGTACTAGGCTATCTGACCGAGGGCATATGTAAGTCTAGCCAGAATGTGTTGGCATTTGCCACCCCCTTAGATTAGTTCCCTGTGCCTCTGTCAAGCAGAGCCATTAGTTCCCTGTGCCTCTGTACAGCAGAGCCACTGCAGTGATCCCCAGGGTAACTTTTCTGTTTCCCATCCACTCGCCAAGATTTCTCTTGAAGAGTGTTAGTGAGGGGCTCTGCCTAATGTAGATTGCAATCCTGTTCCAAAGCATGGGGAGTCTCTGGGACAGGAGTCTATCCCTCCAGCAAGACCTATTTATTGTTACAGTGAGGTTTAGATCCCTAGACCGTGTGGCTCTCGGGGATTTTATTTTTTTTTTTAGGTGGAGCATGTCCATCAATTCTGGGTTGGACATGGCCTTGTACGTCAAGTAGAGATCACCTCTGAGTAGGCGGTATGCAACCGAATACAGCTGGAATTTCTTTAGTCGAGCTGCATAGGGCATCTGTTTAAGGCCAGTAATCTTCTTGGTGAGGTACTTCTGTGGTCTTTCCAGCTGTTACAGGTGTCTTGTAAGGTACATACCAAATGGGGTGTTGTACTCTATTATGTACTCTATCAATGGTGGTAAAACTTGGCATGAAGTAACAATAATTTCTTTAGGAACACAAACAATGTCTAATATGTTCCAATTATTCCAAGTCTGCTTCTGGTAAATGTAAGTCCCCAGACACTGTTATTCTTCCCTCCTGTGTTGCATGCAAGAAATGCATGAATTCCTCTAGGTCATCAGCACTTAACTTTGGTGGTCTATGCACTCTAACAATTGTTATAATCCCTGTCATAAAACCTCCACTGATTTTTTTTGTTAGAATGTCTGTTACAGTAAAAACAGTTATAACCTGACAGAAATGGTTTCCAGTCATTAACCATGTTTCTCAAACAATAACAACACCAATGTTGTGGGAATGTAGCAAATTTTCCAGTAAAATATTATTAATGCTTCTAGCATTAACAACCATCAGAGATGCATTAACACTGGTCTAATAGCTTTTGTGTTATCTGATTGTTTCAAGGCTTGCTGATTTAAAAATAGTCCCTGTTTGTAAATCACTGCATACCATTTAGAATCTCTTTGTGTTCTGACTGAAGAGTGCTTCTCAAACAAACTAAGTATATTTTCTGGCACTTTAACCTTTCAGAGTTCTTAACTGTCTTAATTTTTGCTTGACTGAATTATATATATTTGCTGTCATTGTTTTCTGATCTGTTCTGAAACTGTTTTTCTCCCTCCCATCTACCCACCCTATTCTTGTGGTGTTATAGTTGGTGGCTTTGCAGTTGCCCCCCCCCCCCCCCCACTGAAAATTTGATCTGGGACACTCCTCCCAGCCTAGTCTTCATTCTGCCTAATACAGAAAGAACATTTGAGAAGGCCAACCCACTTAGGTTCTTAACCTTGAATTATCTTCTGCTCCTCCTTTCTCCCTTTGCACTTTACTAAAAAAATCTCCTTCTCAGCTGATAAGAATATTTTTGACACTTTTTAACTGTTCAGAGTTGAATAAAACAACAATTGAATTCAGTTCAGAATACATTTTGAATCCATTGCATTTATTTAAACTGTATTTGCTTTACCACTTCTACACACTCAAGTTTGCTAGCTTGTAATGCACTTTCAGTTGTTTTTAGTACTGTTTTAGCTGCTTTCTGAAAAAAATCTAAGCTTGTTTCCTGCCTTTCCTGTAACTAGTCTGGTCCAGATACAGATTTGCTGTATCCAGGACTGTTGGTAAACTTCTGAGCCCCCCCCAAACCTTTCTGTGCTGGAGGGAAGCCTTCTATATTATCACTGGGATTGGTAAGCACTAGGTAGCCTATCTACCACAAGAGGAGTGGTTTCTGGCCCAGAAATTGTGGTTTATTGGCTGTTTGGGCAGTTTTTCCATCTCTTTCAACTTTCTGGTTTAAAAGCCTGCATTTGCACTTGTTTCACACCTTTTCTGTAACTAGTCTAGTCCAAATACATATTTGCTGTATCCAGGACTGTTTGTAAGCTTCTAAGTCCCCCAAGCCTTTCTGTGTTGAAGGGAAGCCTTCTAGCTTATCTACCACAGGAGGAGTGGTTTCTGGCCTAGAAATTGTAGTTTGTTGACCATTTGGGCAGTTTATCCATCTCTTTCAACTTTCTGGTTTAAAAGCCCACATTTATGCTTGTTTCTCACCTTTCCTGCAACTAGTCTAGTCCAGATACAGATATGGTGTATACAGGACTGTTTGTAAGCTTCTGAGTGGTGCCAAAGTCTCCTCTTCAAATTTTCCCTTAGATCTGCTAGTTCTCTCCTCTCCTACACTTTTACTAGATTATTAGTTTAGCACTTTATCAGAATTCTTGTAGCAATTATTGTAGCACACAAAAGTGCTACCAGCACTAAATGTTATACAAGGAAACAGCTGCAGTACTTATTATTAATGCCCACCCCTCCAGGCATGTCTAAAGGTCAGTTCCCTGTGCTTTCACCTATTAACCTGGTGAACTTGGCATCCTGAGGCAATGTAGCAACTGCCTCATGTACACTGACAACCCTCTCCTCTTACCTCATAACACTCAGACTTGCAAGAGATGCATTTATATATCCAAATTGGAAGCCACGCACTCTCCAGCCAGGACTGGAATAGCTGGTCAAGAGGAAAAGACCAACACTTGCACCACACCACATGGAACACATAGCCCTCCAGAACACACACCAGCACTGCCTTCACATAAAAACACAAACCACACACCCACCTTCACGGAGGCTCTCAATAAAAATCTACCCAAACAGCAAAGACCTCCAAGGCAGAAACGCACTCAACCACCACAACACACTAATCACGAGACACATAACTCTCCTAAACAATGTGCCACTTAACTAAAGCCCCTAAGGCAAAACAGCATGCCCAGCACACTAGTCATAGGTGACTCGATAGTGAGACAGACTGATGTCCCACTCACTAGGTTGAATAAGGAGAAAGTAACACTCAGCTGCCAGTCAGGTGCCAGGATCTGCCACATAACGCATGCACTCAGGTCCCTCAACAACAGGTATAAATATGACTCTGTCATTGTACATGTGGGTGTGAATGACCTGAGACATACCTCCCTGGACTACATGAAAAGAGACATGGAGGAGCTTTCGGATTATGTAGCCCAGGCGGGTATGACCCTAGCCCTGAGCAGCATTCTACCATCACCCAGAATGATACCACAGTATAAGCAGAAAATCATCGATTTCAACAATTGGCTAAGTATCTGGTGTCATTCTATGTGATCCAGTATCTGTCTGCCTGGGATGACATGACTGACAGACCTCAATGCTTTGCCAGAGATGGCCTGCATCTGTCATCCCTGGGCTTCCGGATACTGGCTAAGGCTCTTGCCATGCCTATAGTGCTTTTTTAGGTGGTGTTCCAAAGACCAAATTACCACCATAACAGCTACAAACAAATGCGGTATGAGGGTCATGCTGCTCAACGCTAGAAGTCTAAATCTTAAAATTCACTCGCTTGAAGCACTCCTTAAAATGGAGAACATCAACATTTGTGCTGTAACAGCGACCTGGTTCAAGGCAGCAGAAAGCACCCCTGCACTACCAGGTTCATAGGTTCGCAGGTAGGTACTAGGCTATCGGTCCAAGGGCCTGTGTAAGCCTAGTCAACAAGGTTCCCTGGCTTTCTCCACTCACGAAGGTTATTTTCCTGTGCCACTGTCAAGCAGAGCCACAGAAGTGATCCCCAAATCCCAAAAAAAAAAGAAAATTTCTTATTTCCCAATCACTCATCAAGATTTTTCTTGAAAAATGCTAATGAGGAACTCTCCTTGAAATAGATAGGTAGCTTGTTCCAGAGTACGGGAAGTCTCTGGGACAGGAATCTGTCCCTCCAGCATGTTCTGTTTATTGTGGTGACAAGGTTTATGTCCCCAAAGTGTGTAGCTCAGAGGGATTGGGATTTCTTTAGTTGTAGCATGTCCAACAGCTCTGGATTTGACATAGCTTTGCATGTTAGGTAGAGATCACCTCAGAGTAGGCTACTGAGTAAAGCTGGAGTTTTTTGAGACGGTCCGCATAGGGCATCTGTTTGAGTCCCGTAATCCTCTTTGTGAGGCATTTTTGTGGCCTTTCCAGAAGTTGCAGATGTCTTGTAAGGTTCATTCTGAAAGGGACGTTGTACTCAATAATGGGTCTAATGAGAGCCGAGTAGAGGGGAACAATGAGTTCTTTTTTCCTGGATGAGAACCCTTTCATGATGAGGTGTGCCACATAGAAGGACTT
This sequence comes from Protopterus annectens, assembly GCF_019279795.1. Lineage (NCBI taxonomy): Eukaryota > Metazoa > Chordata > Ceratodontiformes > Protopteridae > Protopterus > Protopterus annectens. The sequence continues at coordinate 312,865,862 of NC_056747.1, read as the reverse complement.
ACTGACTACTGTGGTGATGTGATTATCAAAGGAGAGACTACTATCCACCTGAGTCCCAAGGTCTCTTAACCCACCTTCAGTGTTAAGTGGACTGCCGCCTATGTGGTAGTTCATGGGTACCAAGTTTTTACCAAAGGGGATGACAATGCACTTTTTGGCATTGAGTTTGAGGCCATGGCTTTGACACCAGGCATCAGTCTCAGTGAGGCCCTTCTGTAGGTTCATAGGTTCATAGATTGGTACTAGGCTATCGGCTCTAGGACCTATACAAGCCTAGCTATAACAATTCCCTGGCTATTTCTTCCCACAATGTTTACTTCCCTGGACCCCTGTCTAGCAGTGTGGCTGACATGATTTCCTATCTCCCATCCAGTCGTCAAGGTTCCTTTTGAAGAGGGCCAAGGAAGTGCTCTGCTTGACATGTATGGGCAGTCTATTCCAGAGTATGGGGAGTCTCTGGGTCAGGAAACTATCCCTCCAGCATGTTTTGTTCATTGGGATAACAAGGTTTAGGTCCCTAGAGCATGTGGCTCTGATGGATTGGGATTTCTTTAAGTGTAGCATGTCCAACAGCTCTGGGTTTGACATAGTCTTGTATGTTAAGCAGAGATCGCCTCTGAGTAGATGATATGTGACAGAGTATACCTGGAGTTTTTTTAGTCGGTCAGCATAGGGCATCTGCTTTAGGCCTGTGATTCTTTTAGTGAGGTGTTTCTGTGGCCTTTCCAGTTTTTCCAGATGTCTTGTGAGGTACATATCAAATGGGGCATTGTACTCTATGATGGGTGTAATGAGGGATGAGTACAGTGGGACAATGACCTCCTTTTTTGGGATAAAAAGCCCTTAGTGATGAGGTCTGCCACATAGAAGGATTTCTTGACTGTTGTGGCAATGTGGTAATCGATGGTGAGACCACTGTCCACCTGTGTTCCTAAGTCTCTTATCACACTTTCTGTGTTTAGTCTATTGCCACCTATGTGGTAATTCATGGGTACATGTTTTTTCCAAAGGGGATAACTATACACTTCTTAGCATTGAGCTTGAACCCATAGCTCTGGCACCAAGCATCTGTTTCTGTAAGGTCCTTTTGTAGAATATCCACATCATTTGGGGATTCAATAATGGTTCTCAGTTTGCAGTCATCTGTGAACTTTGTTAGCCAGAGTCCCTCAATGTTGGCTTGTAGTTCAGAGAAGTAGATGCTAAACAAGAGCGGTTCCATGACTGAACCCTGAGGTACTCCACTTGTCACTTGTCTGGAGCTGGATTTGGAGTCCGCTACTTTTACAGTGTGGGCTCTGTCGGTAAGCCAGTTGGCAACCCATCGAGTGCCTTAGGAATTTATGCCCAGCTTAGTAAGTTTATCTATGATTCCAGAGTGGGGGGTGGTGTCGAAGGCCTTGGCGAGGTCCAGATAGGCTGTGTGGACTGCCTTTCCCTCATCCACAGCTCTGGAGACTGATTCATTGAAGTCAATCAGGTTCAGGAGACACGGTCGGCCCTTTATGAACCCAAACAGGGTGGGGTCCTATGTTTGAAGGTTGCCAATGTCTTTGTTTATAAGTTCCATGATAATACGTTCCATGGCCTTGCAGATCAGGCTCGTCAGACTGATGGGATGGTAGTTCCCAGGATCCAAGGTGGATGCCCCCTTGTGGAGTGGGATAACTATAGTTGTGCGTCACTCAGTGGGCACAAAGTCTGAGGTGAGGCTATGATTAAACATGACACTTAGGTGAGGTGCCAGTTCATTTTGTAGTTCATGTAGTACACAGCCCGGGATGTCATCTGGTCCCATGGATGCTGTATTCTTAGCTTTGGACAGTGCATTTTTTACCTGTGTGGCAGTGATTACTGGAATTTGGCAATCTTTCTGCATTGAAATGGGCCCTTTAGGGGGTGTGAGGGGGGTGAAGTTGACACTGAATCGATCTGCCAGGATATTGGCAATGTCCTTGGGAACAGTATATTTAATGCCATTCTGTTGTAGCTCAGAGCAGATCTGAGCATTGCCATTTAGATTCTTGACATAGCTATAGAATGCCTTGTGGTTGTCTTTGGAATCTTTGGCAATTTTATTTTCGTAACTAGCTTTGGAGAATTTTGTGAGGGATCTCAGCTTCTTACTGAGGCTGTAAGGAAAATATTTTGCATCTTGGGATTTTCCTCTTTTCTGCAACAGTTTCTTCCTTCTGTTATATAGTTTGTTTATGACAGGGGACCACCAGATTGCCTTTGTTTTTTTGGAGGAGAGTGCCTTGGTTCTATTTTGGATGGCACGGTTCATGCACAAGTGGATGTGCTCGTACAGTGCTTTAGTGTAGTATTCGGCAGTCAAACTTTCAGTTCCCGTCTACATGGGTGTCATGAAGTTTGTCACTTCTGACTTGAGTAGCATGAAGTTGGCCTTGTAGAAGTTTTTTTACGGATGGTTTCTTACTGGGTGGTGGGGGTGGGATGTTGATATCAAAGGTGATTAGCTTATGGTCAGACCTAACCAATGAGGGTGTGACCACTGGTGTGGAGCTTGGATTTCCCATGTTGGTAATGACCAGGACCAGGATATTGGAGCCCCTGGTGGGACTATGAATTAGTTGTTCCAGGGTGTTGGAATTTATGAATTCAAAGAACTGTTGGGCAAAGGTGTTGGTACATGAGTAGTTTTCCCAGTTAATGGCAGGTAGTTGAAATCACCCAGTATTAGGGTGTTTGGTTGTGCCTTAATATTTTCCAGTATGTTTGGAAAGGTGTAGTGAGAATCTTGGGGCATGGCGGGGGATCTGTAACAAGCTAAAATTTGGACTGCAGTCTTACCTAGTGTTAGTTGCACCCGGAAAAATTTGGATGCATTGTCTTGGGCAACTAGCCTAGAGGTGTGAATTTCCTTGGTGAATATGGACACTCCTCCACCTTTAGTGTGTTGGTCCTGGTTTGGTGGCCGAAAAGTGTGGTAAGAGTTGTAGCCTGGTATTGCATGGGTGCTCCCTGGAGCCTTGAACCAGGTCTCAGCAACTGCACAGATATCAATGTTCTCCATTTTTAGGAGTGCCTTGAGAGAGTGCATTTTGAGGTTTAGACTTCTAGCATTGAGTAGCATTACCTTCAGATTTTGCATACTTGTACCTGTTACGGCCCCAGAACCTGGACCAATGCTCCAAAGGTGGTGGTTATTCCATATTCATAAAGGATGTGCACACCTCTAGACTGGTAGCCTAACATAACCCACCTAAGATACTTCAGGTGCAGCTAACATTGGGTAAGACAGCGATTCTGGTCATAGCCATGTCCCAAGACTCACACTCCACGCTCCTAAGCACCCTGGATAATATTAGGGTCCAACCTAACACTCTCATACTGGGCAACTTCAACTACTCCTTCATTAACTGGGAAAACTACTCAAGTACCTATACACTTGCCCAATGTTTCCTGTAATTCATTAATTCCAATGCCCTGGACCAACTCATTCTTACCCCCACTAGAGGTAGCAACATCCTTGACCTGGTCATTACTAACATGGATGACCATTGCTCTACACCAATAGTCAACTCCTCCCTGGTTAAATCTGACCACAATCTAATTATCTTGGAAATCCACCCCCCCCCGCAAAGGAAACCACCATGAAAAACTTCTCAAAAGCTAACTTTGGGTTCCTAAAAAGAGAGGTTGCTAACTTCACGGCACCCATGCAAATGGAGAACAGTTGCATGACCACCGAATCATACACCAGTGCACTGTATGAACATGTACACAAATGCATGGATCTCGCCATACCCAATAGAACCAAGACGCTCTCTTCAAAAAAAAGGAAGCCAATCATGTGGTCCTCTGCCATAAATAAACTCTAAAACAGAAGGAGGAAACTGATGTGGAATAAGGTAATGTCCCAAAAGTGGAAAAACTCCCTTATCAGCCTCAACAAAAAGTTGAGATCCCTCATCAAATCCTCTAAAGCTAGCTATGAAAACAGAATTGCAGCAGATAGTAAATACAACCACAAGGCCTTCTATAGTTATGTAAAGAATCTCCATGACAATACCCAGATTTGCTCTGAGCTACTGCACAGTGGTACCTCCTATACCGAGCCAACAGATATTGCCAGTATACTGGCTAACAGATTCAGTGCCAACTTTACCCCCCACAAAGGATCAATCACAATACCAGTAGATTGCCAGGCACCCAGTATTACTGCTGCACAGGTTAAAACAGAACTGTCCAAGACCAAGAATACAGGTTCTATGGGACCTGACAATATCCCTGGCTGTGTTCTACATGAACTACAGGGTGAACTGGCACCTCACCTGTGTGCCCTGTTCAATCATAGCCTCACCTCAGGCTTTGCCCCTACTGAATGGTGCACTGCTACAGTCATCCCTCTCCACAAAGGAGGAGCGACTGCAGACCCTGGGAACTATTGCCCTATTAGCCTGACGAGTCTGATATGCAAAGCTATGGAACACATCATCATGGACCTAATAAACAAATGATGTAGGGAATCTCCAAACTCTGGATCCTACACAGTTTGGTTTTGTGAAGGGTAGACCATGCCTGCTCAACTGAGTTGACTTCTTTGAGTCAGTCACCAGAGCTGTGGATGAAGACAAGGTGGTTCATACAGCCTACATTGATCTGGCCAAGGCCTTTGATACCATTCCCCACTCAGGAATCATAGAAAAATTCACTAAGCTAGGCATCAACCCCTATATCACTAGGTGGGTTGCAAACTGGCTCACATATAGAACCCACAGTGTGAAAGTAGCTGACTCCAAGTCAGACTGCAGACCAGTCACGAGTGGAGTCACACAGGGTTCGGTCCTGGGTCCGCTCCTGTTTGGTATCTACTTTTCTGAAATCCAGCCCAACAGAAAGGGACTCTGGCTGACAAAGTTCACAGATGATTGCAAGTTGGGAGCCATTATTAACTCCACAAGTGATGTTGACATCCTACAGAAAGGCGTCACTGAAACCAACGACTGGTGTCAGAACCATGGCCTTAACCTCAATGCCAAAAAATGTGTCATCATCCCCCTTGGGAAAACCCAGTTCCCTTGAATTACCACATTGATGGTAGTCTACTGAACACAGAAGGCATTATAAGAGATTTTGAAACACAGGTTGACAGAAACCTCTCTTTTGATCACTACATTGCCACTGTGGTCAGAAAGTCCTTCTACGTGGCACATCTCATTGCTAAAGATTTTGCATCCAGGAAGAAAGAGGTCATTGTCTCCCTCTACTCTTCCCTCATTAGGCCAATCATCGAATACAATGCCCCATTTGGCATGTACCTCACTAGACACCTGCAACAACTGGAGAGGCCACAAAAGTACCTCACAAAGAGGATGCTAGGCCTTAAACACTTGTCCTATATGGACAGACTCAAAAAACTCCAACTATTCTCTGTCTCATATCGCCTACTTAGAGGCGATCTCTGCTTGACTTACAAAGCCATGTCTGACCCAGCTCTGTTAGAAAAGCTACATCTAAAGAAATCCCAATCTCTCCATACCACATGCTCCAGAGACCTCAACCTCATTACCACAATCAACAGGACATGCTGGAGGGACAGGTTCATAACCCAGATATTGCCCATGCTATGGAATAGACTTCCCATACATGTCAAGCAGAGCACCTCACTGGCCCTCTTCAAGAGAAATCTTGATGAGGGGATGGGAAATAGAAAATTCACCCCAGCGATCACTTCAGTGGCTCTACTTGATAGAAGCACTGGAAACTAAGGTCAGCTGGCATGATGCCAGGGTAATCCTATGGGCTAGGCTTGTAAAGGCTCCAGAGCCATTAGCCTAGTACACACCTATGAACCTAAATGTTCCTATCTGTGGAGTTTTACATTTTCAAACTGACAAAAATCCTTCCTTGTGTTTCTGAAATACTGAAAATATCTGCTGCAAAAATTTTCTTCCCTGAGCTTGACAAGTGGATGCTATCCTGTCTAAATACGTGTACCTAAAATTAGGTTCAGATGTTCTATACATTTCCATTTTTTAAAATAGGATATTTTTTTCATGTCTGCTTTTACCCCCAAAATTTTCATTCATGGTGATCTGACTCTCCTTTCTATATGTGATTTGTGATAAATACACCCTAACACCTGTACCAGCTATGCTAACTAAGAGGGATGTAAGCTCCCTACTAACATTCAAAGAGTCCTTATGGATGAGATCATTTATTCCAGCATGAATTCTTCCTAACATTAAGACGTTCTAAGGCCTTTCTCACATCCTCTATTTTAACTGAATCTTGAATTGCAATATCTTTTCTGACCAAAATTGAAGAAGCTTCAACTTCTAAGTCAATAATATCTCTCATAATATATATTAGTTGTTGCAAAGGAATGATCTTCATCACCGTCAGTCTTATTAATTGCACTGTTTTCATTGCTTATTACATTTGCAAGCATAGACTTCTCATGCAGCTGGCTTGGTACATCCTCAGCTTGAGCCATGTCGCCAGCTTCTGTCTTTCTCCTCCTTTTTCTTACATTAATGTTCTTTAGTTTTTCCATGTTCAATTTTGATTTCTTATTTTTTACTTGCATCTTGTCTCATTTCTCTACATTCTCTTTTGGAAAGAAATTATACCCTTGTCTGTAGACTAAAGGTTTATTCATAGAAAAATGTTATCATTTCCTGTAATGTGTGTGTTGCATAACAAAGAAGCGTCCTTTTTTAGCATGTATCCTCTTTGCTTTACAGACATTAATTCATTTATTTTTCTTCATTTGCTGAAACTTCATCCTTTCTTTCCTTCTGATTTTCTTTAACATGCTCTGAATCCTCAGAACCTTAAGATACTTACTGACTAAAAACAATAATAAGAATACCAACATAAAAAAGCTAAATGTACTTAAAAAGCAAACTGGTTATGGTTAATATGCCTTTCAACCAGCATGTATATTTAATGTAGTAATGGAGCAAATCTACCCAAAATGGGGAGAATTGAGTTTTAAACTGCTTTAGTTCAAATTCATCAGATTGTATTGACAACATATTTGTACAATCACCATTTGCTTTATCTACCAGTGAGAAGAATTCTCTAATGTTGTTCTTGCCTGCTAGAACCAGCTACCTGCAGAAATTAGAATGCAAAACCTACTGAACAGATTTCAAACAAGACTAAAAGAAAACTTTTAGAATATAAATTCAAGTGCTTCAGAGACACCTGAAAACACACTGTAAAGAGTAAAACCATTACCAACAATATGTTGTCAGTACAGTTTGATGATTTTGACCTCAAGCAGCTTAAAATGCCATTAATTCCATTTTGGATGTATTTGCTCCGTTTTGCTATGTCTTACAATTTTTGTTTAATGTCACTATGTCTCCACAACTACTGTATGTAAGTACATTGTCATTGTAACTATCATGGTATTTCTACTGAGCATTATGTTTATCACTATTTTTTCTAAAAGTTTATTGTAAATGAGAATTGTGTTCTCCACCTAACTCATTGACCTCAGGGCATGGATGAAAAGGGTTTTTTGGACCAGCCTATTTTCTTGATTAGCAAATAGTGAAATAAATAAAATAAAGCTGGTATATCAAGTGAAAGAGGCATGCCCTTGCTGCTCTAGTGCTTACCAAGTGAGATGATAAACTTAGTGCTCACGTTTGTCCTTGAAAGCAAGAAAATGTTTTAAATTTCATACTCTGCATAGTCAGTGATTAATGATGGACCTCAGGTGCTTTGTTTTATTGCAGTTTTCATAGTAAAATAAGATAAAATTTGCAAAAAAAAAAAAACATTTGGTGTTTTACTTTATATCCTTATGATTAATTGTGTAACCAAACTAGTTGACCATTAAAAAGTATATTTAAGATGTGTAATTGTTGTTGCTTTTACTATCTTGGGAGGTGAGAAGTTGAGGTGCCAGGAGTGTCATATAATAAAAATACTTTTGTTGATAAATTACAGCATGGCAGTAGAAATCTAACATAATTTTCATGTCATGAGCCCATTGTCCCCAGCATATTGGGTCTTTAGTGAAGTCATGTTGCCTACTTTCTTGAGTGACCCAATGCCGCAAAAGGCCTTGCCCCCTTCCAGCAAGTACATCTATATGATTTACAGCCATATCCTGAAACAACTGTTGCTGTGGAACAAGCTATTTTGTTACTGTTTTACACTTTATAGTTTGTATGAAGAAGACATTTGTATCTGGATATTGGCTGACTGATATTGCATTCATGATTAATTAATAACTGTTCATTACTAACACTGGATTCATGATGTCAGATAGTGAAATACCAGTGTTAGTTTTAGGTCAACACCCATGAAATAAGTTATAAGCATTGGTTCACCAGATCAAAATACCATTTTGATAAATAACTGTGATGAAAATTACAAATATGGCAGTTTCCATCAGAATTGTTGTGTAATAGCAATTAAAAAGTTTATGAGGTTTGAATCCAATGATGATATGACAAAACTGAAGAGAGAAACATTTTACAAGTTATGATGTTATAGGCCTTTGTTTTCTCCTTGCAGATATAAATGCAAACCCTGATTGATACTTTCATCAGGCTGAATATTGCTTGGAGTTTAAGCTTATGCTGGGTTTCTTCTTTAGCTTCTTGATGGTAGTGAGAGTTTTTGGAGAGTGCAGAATCAAAAGTCTTCAGTGGGAGGTAGGATCAGGGAAGCAGCTGCTGAAGAATTCTTTCTTATTGGCATTACTGCTGCTTTGGAATACTTAAGAAATAGAGAATTATAAGCACTTTGGCAACTTGGGGACCTACCCACATGTATTTGGGAGAATATGAGATGGTGGATTTGCTGTGGGAGATGGGGTAGAGAATGCTGTTTACTATCACAAAGCAAATTTTCTTTTTTAGGTTTATCATTGCAAAATTGGGTTTCTTATACATTTTTTTGCCAACTAGACTGGGGCATATTGTGTTATTTGCAGTTTGGGGATCTGACAAGTGTCACGATGTTTGGGAGTGATTTTTTGCTAATAACATTCTAATCTTTACCATATTCTGAATTACATTGCACTATATTACACTAGATATACCTGCTGGAAGAGAGGCACAGTAATCATAACTGTTTTTAACTACATTTAGCATTCTACTTTATGTCCATCTCCAGCTTCCCACTCCTCCCTTCTTCTCTTGTCCCATGCCTTCGTAAATACATCCTAGGATTCATTATCTACCACCCAATCCAGTATTCTATTCCATGGGTCCATGGAGAATTAATTCCAGTTTGTTGGCCTATGAGACTGTATGGAGGATGGCAGCAGGCTAATTTTGTGGTGGAGAAAAATCTTGTTTTAAATATGTTTTAAAAATTATGTTGTTTTAGGGGTCATGATCCATGTGAATTATTCTTTTTGTGATTAAAGGGGGAGATCTTGCTTAGATTTTATTTTATTTTTTGTAAGTGGTGTTTTATTATTTAGTGAATTCAAAGAGAAAGTTTTTTGTTTGAGACTGATGGTGGTCAGATAATAATGCTGACTGTGGAGTTCAAGGATGAATGATATAGAGACTAAACAAATTAATTTTCTTATGTGACTATGTATATCTGTGTGCCTTTTCTCATCTAACATATCTAATACACATAAACACACATCCAGACAGCTGCAAATATACCACTATACATGTGTGTGTGAGTATATATATATATATATATATATATATATAGATATACACACACACACACACATATATATATATATATATATGTTTGCACACTTGAGCACACGCACACACACACACACACACACACACACACACACACACACACACACACATGAACACTCACACATGAACAGCTTCAGATTATATACTCGGAGTCATGCTAACAACCCTGATCTATCCATTGCAGTGAATGTGTGTATCCCATCAAAACATGGGGTACACTTTGTGCATTTCATGCCTCAAATAGTATAATAGAACTATTCTATTAATCACTCTACAGCTCTGTTCAGATATTTGAAATATTCCTGGGGGATAATAAATGACTAACTAGCAGCCAAGCAACTGGACTGTTGCATCTGCATGCAGTTTCACCAGCAAGACTCTTGTCCCTGTTCAGGCCAGTTCCTTTCCACCGCTGTAGCTGTACCACTTTTTTGGAAACACTTAAGCATAACACACTGTGAAAACCTGTGGAGGGGAAGGTTGCCACAGTGCATTAAGCCTTTATGAATCCCAGGGCATTGGTAATAATATGTCTATAGGGTCTATATCAGAACATGGAAGTTTTAAAACTTTGAATGTTCTAATATTGACCCATTTTGAGCGAGCACTAAAAATTGCGAAGCTGCAGAACACCAAATTCTTTCCTAGGAAAAGAATTTGGTTGGCCGGTTCTGTGGCTTCGCTATTTTCAGAGCTGTTGTGGAAAGTTACGGGTCAGGTTCAGGTAAGTGTGTGATTGTGTGGTTGTTAGGGTTAGGGCACGGGTTATGTGAGTTAGGGTTAGGGCATGGGGTATGTGAGTTAGGGTTAGGGCGCGGGTTAGGTGAATTAGGGTTAGGGGTGGGTTAAGTGAGTTAGGGTTAAGGCGCAAGTTAGGTGAGTGTGTGATAGTGACGGACCTTAGGGTTAGGGTTTGGGTTAAGGTAAGTGGATAGCTAGTAGTGTATGTACAGTTTAGTGTAGGGTTAGTTGTAGGATTATAAGTGTATGTGTGTGGATTGATGTTTTTTTAGATGTGCTTGTGTTGTGTGTATATGTTTCGGAATAGCAAATTTTTCCCAAGGAAAAAATTTGCTGTTCTGAATGTTTGATATTATGTGGTTTAGATATTTTAGGTTCGATGAAATAGCGTTCACTATTTTCATCTTTCGATAGAATGATATAAATGCTGTATATATTCCCTGACTATTTAAATAGTTGATGAGATTAGTATGTGTGTGTGTGTGTGTGTGTGTGTGTGTGTGTGTGTGTGTGTGTGTGTGTGTGTGTGTGTGTGTGTGTGTGTGTGTGTGTGTGTGTGTGTGTGTGTGTGTGTGTGTGTGTGTGTTTGTGTGTATGTATATCTGTGAAGATTGTATTAAAATTTGTGCTTATTTGTTTGCATGCAATTTTGGTAGTAAGTGAGTAGGATTTCAGTAGACATTCGGCTAAAAGAAGTTTCCCCTTTTCCCCACTATTGCATGATATTGGGTTTAGTATGTATTATTTTACCAGATGTGGGGTACAAAGGGGAATTGTCATCTGCAGAAATTCTTGTTGGTGTTTTTTTTTTTTTGCCTTGTTGGAAGGAACACTCAGTGATTTTTTTTTCTTACGATTGCGGTTTTGATTGAAGAGACTTTCACTGAAGTGCCAAATAATCTGAAACGTGTGTGTGTGTGTGTGTGTGTGTGTGTGTGTGTGTGTGTGTGTGTGTGTGTGTGTGTGTGTGTGTGTGTACCCACATACACAAACCATATATATGAATAGACAGCTAGCTAGCTCAATAGAATGACAGAGATATAAATCACCATTAAATTACTGACATATATCTGCATAATCATCCTGAAGAGCTGCATCAGGTCATGTTTTCAGAAAGCTTTGAATAAAAAGAATTTTCCCAATGAAATCTTTGTTTTAAGTTCCTAACAGCTTTACATGCACTCCTGACACACCGTTAGTAGAAAATAACTGATATAAAGAAGACCTTCATCTTTCCATTAAAGTAATTTAGTTTGATTAAGTCAGACAATGAACAATGACACACAGCTGTGCAGGCTATATTCCCCAGTTATTGCTACTGCATATTTAATAGAGAATTACAGTTCCCTACTATTCCTTGTTCACAGAGTAATGCTCTAATGCAAAGCCAAAAACAAAACTGTCCATCTTCTAGTCAGTTGTTCAGCTCTGTGTATCTGTTGTCTTCTCCATGGGGAATACTCCACTGAAATTTGCTTTGGAAAAAAAGAAATGTCAGGGAATGTCTCAAAGCAAGGGACATTCAATATACATTGATAGGTCATGGATGCTGTCTGTCTGGGTTTCAGAAAAGATTTTTTACACTTTTTTTCATGCATTGCACATGGCAAAAGTATAAAAATATAGTATAGTTGAAATTAATGGAAACTGGAGTGAAATACTAAACAATGAATTGCAGATGGACAGTTTTTGTTTTCTGTCTTCAATCATTGCCCACTCTTCTGCAAGGCAGAAGGGTCAAGGCATTTAGTCTAATTTGCCATTCTGCTTATAAAACTGCTTCTGCTTTGCTCCTTGCAGAATGTAATTCTGGTTCATAGTCTGCTTGGATGTGTTGTCATTCCGCTGCTGTTGTCCCTGTATGCGCTCAGATCTCCTCACATTGCCCTGCTCTAAAGGGGCCAGATTGTGCATTGTGGATGAATTTATGAGCACAATGCTGATATTAAAAAGAAAAAGACAACAAATGCTCTGTATAGACATCATATGGTCAGTTCTACACATTCTTTGTTTTTTTAGTTATACAAGTCAAAAAGCATATCCGAGGCAAAGTGACTGATGAACATCTTAACGAAAAATAATTAAAATGGCAAATTAGACTAAATGCCTTGACCCCCTCCTGGTTTAAATGATGGGTATTCTATAGCACCAATTGTAAAACTAAAAATCTATGTTGTTTAAATTTTTTAAAGGTATTGTAACATGTGACTTCTATTTGTGTGTTGATTGGTTGTTTTGAATATAATATGTGCTGGCAGTGTTATTGAGATTGTTCTGAGGAAGTTCCTTTACTGGAATGAAAGCGCTAAACGTTGTTGTGGATATTAAAAAATAATTTATTCCAGTGGCTTGAGTGGACTCCATCTGTCTCTTCACTGTTTCTCAGTTTGTGATTTGTGACCTGGTTTACACATACACACACACACACACACACACACACACACACACACACACACACACACACACACACACATATATATATATATATATATATAGGTTTACTATCAAATTGTCGAAATACACAACAAAATCCATCCACATCCTGGAATCAATTGTGCAAAGTTCAGCATATCAATTAGACAGAATGTCAAAATGCACATACCAACAAAGTTGAATTTGCACTTTTGACATTCTGTTAAGCAAGCCACTACCGCACACAAAGTAATGCCATCTATGCCCCCCACACCATCTTCAAATAATATATTCCAACTCCGAGATCGCACTACAGTGAAGAAAAGGATAATTTCCTGACCCCCCCACTGTACCGCGATCTGTATTCAGAATGCTGAAGAGAGGTGTGTGAATGCACTATGCCATTCACAAATCTGTACACTCGCACTTCTGCAGGTTAGATGAAATGGGAATCGTCCAACTGTTTTTCGATATTCCCATTTTCATCTAACTTGTACTCGGGATTATGATAGTAAAACTTCGAAAGTCATATGGCTGAGACCATATAATCAAAGTTTTGAAACTTTGAACATTTTGAATGGAGATCGCTGTACAGCATGGAATGGGAAATTTACCCTTTTCTGCAATGTAGTGCGATCTTGGAGTCGGTATATTTAACTAGCAGGGGGTGCAGGAGGGCTTGCCCCCTGCTAAAACATAAACTTTTTTTAAGTTAATTTTTTTATTTGATGTTTGAAGTTTCAAAACTTCAGTCATATGATCTTGGGAATATGACTTTCGAAGTTTTGAAATTTCGATCATCTGATAGGGATATATCTATTAGATATATATATATATATATATATATATATATATATATATATATATATATATATATATATATATATATCTATATCTATATAGAGAGAGAGAGATACATACATGTATACACAAACACACACACACACACACACACACACACACACACACGCACACACACACACACACACACACACACACACACACACACACATACTGTATGCACTTATTAGAAAATATGATAACCTGACCGTTGCATACCACTGTTTTTATAATTCAAGTTTGCCATTTTCTAATTTAGTTCTTTTGTAATGGGGCTTGGTAAAAATGTATGAATGGGGTCCCAACCTATTATAGGTTGTGCAAATATCTATATGCAAATTTGGAAGATTGTCAGTTCACTTTTATCACATCTTTCAAATGTGGGAGGAAACTTGGAACAACCTACAAAATCGCACATGGCTACAGGGAGGGTAAGACATGAAGAAGGCACCCCAACAGAGAAGTGAATTGGTAGCCCAAATACTGTGTGACTGCACAGCAACCTTAACCACTGCACTTCTGTTTCCATAGTTATTATTATTTCTTATAACCATTCTCCAAAACTGTAACTGCTTAAGCTCTCAGATCAGAAATGAACCCGAATCATTCTTTTCTCTAGCTTGCACTCACTAAATATGATATTAGATATTTTACTGATTTGAAAGGTGAAGCTGGATGTCTTTGTTTGTTCTTGCAACAATGGATGCATTACTTAAGTAGTGGTTGAGTACTGAACCCAGATATTTTATTCTTATTTATGTTTTGTTGACCAGATTAATCCCATTAGGCCATGGCCTTTTTTCATGGAACACCTAAGGTGGCATTCATACTGATTAGAGGAAATTTTCACAGGCCGACAGAGAAATTCTCTAACTCTGTTGTCAGGGGCATCATAGGGTTGCTACTAGAAAGACAGAATAACTAAGATGGAGTCTATGTTGGAGAGTGAGGATGCAGAAAGAGATATTGCCAGTGGAAAATGAAGCTGTATATGTTATCTATAAGGAAGATGATGTTGCGGAAATTGTGTGTTAAGCAAAGTTCTGCCAGATGAGGTGTTGATCTGCATCATGAATGAGCTGTATGCACAAAGAGAGAGAGCAGTAAATCCTGGAGTGGGCAAGTTGAAGAAGAAACTGATTTGGCTATGTTTGCTCCAGAAAATGGAAAGGTTTCCTCTCCTTGTGTTTCACAATCCTTGTCATTGGAAACGTGGCTGCCCTGTTACAGAGAAAGGTGGAGAGTCAGAGTAAGACATGAGTTCAGCACCGAAACACAACACCAAGAAGTTGCAGCTGCAGGAACTTTGATATATCCTGCAGAGGTCACTTCAGATCTGTGGAAAATCATAAATGATGTACCTGGAAAAACTGTGATCAGAGAAATATCCAGGCAAATAGCAAGCCAACAGAGATAGTGGCCAGTGGAAAATATTTACAAAATGTATGGTACTGCTATTGACCAGTTGTTTGTATTGATCAACATTGTGACTACTTTAGGTTTCCATGTGAAAGACATTTAGTCGTTGATTCATTTGAGCAATGAACTGCTTTTAGATATTGCATTTATAAATGATGAAAGTCTGAACTGAAAAAAGAACATAAGCTGTGGAATTAATACAAGGTCATGAAATAAGACTATCAAGAACAGAAAGACCTTGTTTCTGCAGTTCATGACTCCTTTCCTGAACACTGAAGGCATTAAGGTCATGATTCAGGAAAAAAAAAAAAAAAAAAAACATTAACATGACGACTCTGTGATAGAAAGATCAAAATGTAGTGATGTGACCCAAGGAGGATTAAGTGTATGTGAGCAGCAACATAGAATAGTCCTGCTAGTGTTAGTGTTGTATAACTAAGCTGCTCATATCCAAAAACTGGCAGTCATCACACACCAATATGGACCGTGCTATTACAGGTCAGATGATCAGGATCTATTATAGGCAAGTAGTATACCCCTGATGATGTACATCAAAGCATCATTCTTGAACAGCAAAGGTACAGCTGACAGCTGAAGGGCTGCACAGAAAAGTGCCTACTATGTTTATTGTATAAATGGGAAGAAAATGGGGTGGTAGGACAGTCAGAATAAGGGAAGAGCAAGCAGAGGAACACAAAGAAAGAAATAGAAAAATAACTTTTTGTTTGGAGGGACATGTACCCTTTTTTATATTTAGTGATGAAGGGTAGAGAAGAAAGAGGTAGCAGGGGGATGATGAGGGTACGAAGGCAGCATATAACACAAAGACTAACAGGGGAGGTGTGGTACAAAAGGTGGGGGTATAAAGGAAGTATTTAGAAAGACAAAGAGTGAACAGATGATGATGGGAAGGAGTGGGTACCAAACTGGGAAGGGTATGTAATATGCAAGGAAATGGAATGTCATGATAGAGGGATGGGGTGGGGTGAGGACTGCCCACCAAGCTGCAATAGAGGTGAACCCTACCAGAAATCAGTCATCTCTGTGACTGCCCTCTTGGCTGGCCCCAGCTACTGGTGACTGCCCTCTTGGCTGGCCCCCAGTTACTGGTGGCCCTATGGTTTGAGGCCATGTAGATATCTGATATTACCCATCATGTGAAGATGAACTGCCAGTCAAGGGGATCTTGCTGGTAGTCCTTCACAGCCTTTGTACTCCGATTATTTTTGGGTCTGTCCATATTTCTTCCACATAGAGGGTGAGAGGTATGAGCAAAGCTATAGACATCACAAAAAGCTTCAACTGTACTGTAAGTCCTAATTCTGTAAGATCTATCACAGAGACTCATACTTACTGTAGTACTCAGGCTTTGTCTCCCTAACTTCTTCTTCCCATTGGGAAAGAAGGTCAGGGTGGTGCCTCTTCAGGTCATTGTACTGATGCCATCCCTGCTCACCAGAGTGGGCAATACCCGAGACATCACTCATCGCTCTGCAATCAAGTTGCCAGGCATCAGCCTTGTACTGTGGGCCATCATAGGAGTCCGCCAACAGCCACTCCCAGTGTTGTAGATGCAGCAGGTGAAGAAAAATTTTCACTGCACTGTTGCACCATGCAGGAGCTCTTCCAGATTTTGGCCTTCAGGAGCCAAAGCCACTTGCCAGGTTGAAACCAGGAGTAACGATCTCAGCTGAGCTTCTGCAACTCACATTGTGGAAGTCATGCGATGTGCATCGATTGACAGCATGAGTCTGATGCCAAAGTGACAACAAAAGACATGGATAGTCTTTGAGAGTGGCAGCTGCGTGCCTTTCACTCATGGTAGTGAGACTCTACCAACATATACTCTGAGCACGACTATGACAGTACTCTGCTAACCACATAACCTGAGTACCATTGCACCTCTATAGGGAGTTTGCAGTTTTTTTTTTCAAAATCACCTGGGTGCAGGGTTGTAAAAGAGCTGCCAAGTCAAGTGCGGATTATAACTTGGAGTATCATGTATGTGCACAGGCTGTGTAGTGCAATGTAGAGCTGAAATTCCAATGCATTATTCATGCAGCTCAGAAACATTTCAGGGAAATTACCTCATTAGAATAACTGCTGCACTATATTGATATTAATAGTTTAAATAAGCCACATTTGCCATCATGATGTTCACTAAGCTATTAATACTACAAGGGCAGAGACAGCAAATACTTTCATTGAGATTATTAGAGTGTTACACACACACTAAAATTGTCTGCAACAGCAATGACAAAAGGGCACATACCATTAGCAGGTGGGGATGCAGAATGGATATCTTTACAACATTGGGGAAGGGCTTGCTCAATGGTAGCCTAAAGACAGCAGGTCTGACAGCGCAGGTGTTGGTGAGGGGGACTGAAACAACACAGACAGCAGTTTCTTCTGTCTTCAGTCAACTTGTTGTACTGCTGAATTGAAAGCATTGCTGGAGTAATCATGCTGGATGGCAAAGGAGGAATGTAATGAAAGGAGTACCCCCTGCTTCAGGAGTTTATTTGACATACACAGAGAAGGGTGGAAAGCACTCATGCTGAATGGGTCAGGCTGCAGATGTGTGCAAGAGGGGCGCACTTTGCCATTGCCTGGGGGCCCACAGGTCTATATAGATGGATGGATTACAAACCAGATCTGTTTTTACTCTCTCATATGGATTACTGTGGGGGCATGACCTGTGAAAACATAGCATAGCAGGTATATCACATCTTGCAGCATGGCTGTTTGACAGTGAGAAAGGCTCCTAACAACTACTGTTGTGTTAATACAGTGCTATTCTAAGCATCTTAGCACAGCCGTTTTCTATATTCACTTGGAAATGATGGTGTACAAATTCACTGCCCCAATAAGCTAGTTGAACATTTTTATGGCTTTGAATCATGTAGCCATTTTGTTTACTCTCATTTGCATTCACAGTTACTCTAATTTCCATATATTGTTCATTTGCCTTTCATTATACAGTTGTTTATGCACACCGTACTATTTTCCCAGGCAGTGCAATTGCACTGTGTATGCCTCTAAGTCAGCCCCACCTGTTAGTCATTGCTCATTGTATATTTTGTGTAATGCAGTGCACTAATTGTTTCTGAATCCTGGGGTAAGGAACATGTTTGATCCAATGAGATTATGGAATGGGGATGGGAAGGTTTTGTGAGCTTAAAAGTTGAAAATAATCAAGTGGTGCATTTATAAAATGTGATAACATCTTTGGGTTCAGAACAACCTTTTGACGTACAAAGCACCCCACAGCCTGTCATTTTGTGGAAATGAGGAGCATTCGATTCAGCAGCGCAAAATGTACAGTTATGAGCAATGTGGGGAATGAAGATTTTTAACCCTTCATGTAAACCAAACTGCAAGTTATATGGAAAACAGGAACATCTGGTTTGATTGTAAGCTTGAAAAATACAGAGGGAAAGGGGGAGATAGAGTCTGAAGGCAAATGCCAAGTATCTGATGGTGGCACAAATATTGGAGATACAAATGATAAGTGACACTGCAATTTTGTTGTCTAATACATAAGGAACAAATGCGAGAAGATGTGAAAAGAGACAGATGTTTTATTTGTACAATTTCAACAAAAATAAATATGAAACATTTTTGGTAGATGTGAAAGGTGGGCAAGTGTAGAGGATTTTTTTTTTCATATTTATTTGTATTTGTTGCCAGAAAAGACTACTGATCCTACTGAACAATTTTTAAGCTCTCTGCCCCAAAGAAGAGTTTAAAGTATCCATTGTAAAAATTTTGAGTTTGAGATAACAGAAGGAGCATTAGAAGAACATTTAAAAAGGGATTGAGAGGCTAAACATGTGCTGGGTGGATATCAGCAACATAAAGTCACATGTGATTTGTATTGGTAGCAAAATGGTTTAAAACAATTAATTTTGATGTTTTAGAGTTAGTGGATGCTTGTTTAATGGTGACAAAAGAGGTGAAGAAACAGAGGTAACAACAAGGTACAAAGTAATATGAATAAAAAACCAAAAAGGTCCAGCACAAATGGGTTGAAAACTAAATAGTTTATTTAGGTGGCTTCATAAAAACAAACAGCATATCGGTTTCGGCAACAGCCTTCCTCAGTGCTTTAACAAAACTAAAAATGCCTGATCCTTAAATAGATAACATCATTAGCATTCTCAGATATTATTGGTTGGATTAAACATTATGACAACTCATTCAGACTAGGTTTAAACAAACACCCTAGCCTGATAATCCATCCTGATTCCTTATTGTTTAGTATAGTGTGCCAACCACCTTTAGAAAAATTTCGACCCTGACCCTGTCAATGACAATAAATGTAAACCTGGCTGTTTTGTGAACCAAGGTGTGCTTAAACAAAGCATTAGTGGCTCTCCTGTTCCTGATCTCACCGAGGTGTTCGGATATCCGAAGCCTCAATGTTCTAGACGTTTGTTCAACATAAAACGCCGAACAGGAACAGGTAGCTAAATAAACTATCCATTCTGAACTACAATTCCCAAAACACAAAATGTCATAGACCTTGGGAGTATTAGAGCTGGTGGAAGTACTAGTTTTAAATATGTGAGGACATGCGGAACAATGTCCACAAGGTACACATCCCTTAACCTTATTCCCAAATATAGTACACTGTTGAAGTGAGGGTGGAATCTTGCATTTGTAATGGCTAAAATGGGACCCTAAAGTGGGTCCCCTACGAAAAGAAAATGAAATGTGGAAGAGAGAATTTCATTGAGCTTAACATTAGCTTTTAGGATGTTCCAATGTTGACTAATAACCCATTTAAAGGTTTGAAAATTCTGGCCAAAAGTTGTTACCAATCAAATGGGCTGTTGTCCATCTCTGTCGACATCAGACTGTTTATATTGCAGTAGGTTTGGTCTGGATTGTTGTCTAACAAAATCTCTAGCCCGACAGACATTGCTATCCTTGTATCTCCTCTGGATAAAGTGGTTATGAAGAGCTTGTTCATACCGGGCATAAGTGTCCTGTGTAGAACAAATGTGACACATTCTCAAAAATTGTGACTTAGGTATATTCCAGATGATGTGTGGGGGGTGATGACTACCAGCATATAGTAATGTGTTGTAATGAGGATATTTGTGAAAAAACTCAGTTTTTAGGGTATGGTCTAAATCCCTAATAACAGTCACATCTAAGAAAGTGATGGTATCTTTATCAGCACTCAAAATAAATTGCATGCCCCATTTGTTCTGGTTAAGGTATTCCACAAATTCCTGTAAAAAAAACATGTCCCCCCTCCACACCATCCAGCAATCATCCAAGTAGCATCACCAGATGTCAATTTCTCCAAGAAATAAATTATGTGAATCATCATAAATAAGCTGATGTTCAATATAGCCCATGAACAGATCTGCATAAATGGGGGCAAAGGATGCCCCCATAGCCGTACCCTTTACTTGCCAAAAACATTTTTGGTCAACACGTATTCAGTTAAACACACTAAAAACATGTTGAATCCAGGGGGATATATGTTAGCCTGATCCAACCAAAACTGCAAGGCCTCAAACCCAGCCCAGTGTGGAATATTGGTATATAATGAGGACACATCCAAAGTATACATTAGCTATTCAGGCTCTAACTGCATGTTGTCAATAATTTGTAAAAAAGTTGTAGTGTCCTGAATTCTGGCATGAACAAGAGGCATCAGAGGCTGTAGATATTTCTTCAAAAAGGCCGACAATGGTTCAGTCAATGAACCACGGCCAGAGACTATGGGTCTCCCCAGAGGGTGGGAAATTTCTTGTGGATTTTTGGGTAAAAGATACAAATATTGTGATTGAGGGTCAGAAACTGTTAAATGATAAACAGTTTTCTTGTTGATAGTACCCTCGTCCAAAGCAAGATTGAGCAAATTATCAATCTCTTTTTTGAACTGTAATGTAGGATCTAATGGCATACTCACATAGAATTGTCCATCCCCCAATTGTCTCTCCGCCTCAGCCAAATATTTATCCCAGTCCATAATCACTATTGCCCCTCCCTTGTCTGCTGGTAATATTACCAAATTTTGTTGAGCCATCAACTGGTGCATTGCTTGCTGTAATGACATGGTTAGATTATAATTAATGTTGGGCATAAGGGATTTGTTGAAATGTAAATCTTTTAACACACATTCCTTGAAAATCCCCACATATTTATCAACCGGAGGAATAAAGTTAGACCTGTTAAACTGAAAATCAGTAGATCTTTGGGTATTATCATTATCCCAGAAAAACAGTCTTAGATTCAATAGTCGACAAAAATTCAAAACATCATTAACCAATGAATTTTCATACACAAAAAAATCCGGCACAAAATTCAAACCTCTGTTTAGTAACTTCAATTCACTTTCTGAAAGAACATAACTAGAAATGTTATGTACATTGTTCTTTGAGCTTATTGGGGTATTATTAGGTCCAACAACCTTTGCAAATTAAAGTAAGAGCACTGATAGTACCACAGCTGGGAAATTTATTACAAAAATAAAGTAAGAATCAAAACAAAGTTACAAAGAATAAATCCTTACAAAACAGTGGTAAGCGCTTTCAGTGATCTACCCCTTCATCAGACAACAGTTAAAAATCCCATAATTCATTAAATACTGGAAGTTAGTTACATGATGTTTCAAAATTTCAGTTGTACCCAATAAGGACATAACAATTAGTGCATCAGTACATATTAGCACAGTTATGCAATTAAAGAGACCATACACTAAAGAAATTATAGCTAAGATAAATAAGAAATGTGTATAACCTTGTATGGTGTATAAATATATATAATAAAAATCTGATAATCCTAGCAACAAAACTATATATCCATATATATATATATATATATATATATATATATGTATACATATATATAAAAAATATACATAAATATGCAATACCAGTGCATCCAGCTTATATAGTTACATACATTAAAAATGTTTATGTGAAATATAAAATGCTACTATATATATATATAGAAATAATCAGACAATCTAAAATACAATGTAAAAAATATATAGAAAATGTATTGTAACATATTACAAATCTAAAAATTCAAGAGAATCAATGTTTCAAAGGCTGAGCTTTTAAAAAAGGTTTAAGTGACACCATTTGATTCAACCCTGGGGGCTTGTCTGCATTAAATCTAATAATCCATCTCTGCTCAGCAGCTTCTGTGTCATTAGATAAATTACCCCACCTTAATTTCTCAGACAATATTTGTAAAACCAGATATTTAAAAATATGTTCAGGTCCTGTATTCATGTTGTGCATAGCAATCACACTATTCTCCTTACAGTTCCTAATATCCCTATAATGTTCCAGGATCCTGTCCTTCAGGCGTCTATTGGTCTTACCTATGTAGAAGCTGTAGCATACTACACAGTAGGCGAAGTAGACCACGTTTGATGTGGAACAATCAGCGTAGAGATTACTGTTATGACTGAATTTCTTCGAGGGATGTGTAAAAGTCCTGCCATTGTGTATGTGTTTACATGCTCCACAATTTCGACACATGTATGTGCCCAATCTATCTGATCTACTGACAGTATTGGTTGCGGCATTACTATAACATAGTTCATTTCTCAATGTTCTATTGTTCCTAAAAGTGAAACTTGGCTTAGTACCCAATTATACCCTGTAGGTTGTCAATCGTAGATAGAATACCCCAATTTTTGGTTACTATATCACATACTACACTTATGTTGCTTGCAAAAGTGAGTGGCATCCTAAGTGTATCTGTGTCTGTATGTATATGCCTTACCTCATCGCGATCATTGACTTGCCTGCTTGCTCGAGTTGTAGTGTGCATACATCTACCCGCCCTATTGCTCCAACCATCTAGAATGTATCTATCTATAGTTCTAGCATCATAGCCCCTGTTTAAAAACTCAGATTTAAGTTGGTCCAGGGCTATTTGTAGTTCATCATCATCATTAAACAGTCTCATAATCCTGTATACTTGGCCTTTGATGATGTTGATCTTGGTGTGGTTCGGGTGCATACTGGTGTTATGTAGGAACATCTTTTTTCTAACATGTTTCCTAAACAAACCAGTTCTAATCTGGTTTAACTAATCTTTTCTTACTTTGACGTCAAGAAAGGCAATTTCAATCATGGAATATTGAGAGGTAAATCTAAGAAATTGAGAGGTATTATTGAGGTAACTGAAAAATGCATTTAGTTCTACCTCTGTACCATTCCACAACAAAAAAATATCATCCACAAACCTGACATACCACTTGATATACCTGCCATATGTCCTATTGGTTAACATGTGTGCGTTCCCATTGAACCAAGGAAAGGTTGGTGTAGCTATTCGCACAAGCTGTGCCCATAGCCACACCAACCTTCTGTAAGTATTTCTGTTGTTGAAATAAGAAAACATTATTGGTCAGTACTATATCCAACAAAGCACAAATGAGGTCACATTTGTTCTTGTTATAGTCTACACTGTGAAGTAGTTCCCTTACGGTCTCTATTCCCCATTCATTCGGAATCACCGTGAATAATGATTCTATATCTGTTGTTCCCAAGAAACAACAATGGTTGGTATCTATATTCATCCATTTCATCCTAAGAGTTTTAAGAAAAACCTTAGAATCTCTTAGCACAGTCTCACAATTAGATAGGAGTGGATGTAGATTCTTCTTAATAAAAATAGATAGAGGTTCAGTAACCCATCCTTTACCCAAGACTATGGGATGCATGGGTGGAACTGACAAATGCTTATGTATCTTAGGTATCATCACAATCACAAATGCTTGTAGATCAATACCAAATATGTTAGAAAAATGTAAAAAAGAAGTGAATACGAAACTGCTGTTCGACTCGCCTTCGTATTCTCAAATAAAAAGTTTCATCATAGTGAGCTACACACTCAGCTCAATACCACAAGTAAATCTGTTCCTTTAGTAAGTGAAAAGAACACAGGCCCCCAATACATAAGAGACCCAAGTTGAATTTCAATCCACCGTTTGGCTCATCTCCATATCACCACATAAAAAAATGGCATTGTATAAGGACAAGCAACTCAGCCCCAGTTTCACAAAAGCATCCGTTTCCTACATTGACATTGGAAGTGCAATTAAACACTCGACCAGTATCACAGATGTATACATTCTTTTGCTGGATAAGGCAAAAGATGTTTGACACTGGCCCCAGGATCAGGCATTTTTAGTTGTGTTAAAGCACTGAGGAAGGCTGTTGCTGAAACCGGTATGCTATTTGTTTTTTTGAAGCCACCTAAATAAACTATTTAATTTTCAACCCATTTGTGCTGGACCTTTTTGGTTTTTTATTCATTGCCTTGGTTGGTTTGATCCGTGCACATCCGTATGTGCGGGTGCTTGTGTTTACTGTTACTTGGTTTCTCCCGCTGTTGGAACCAGGGGTTAAACTCGATTTGGTGGCTGAAGAAGATTTTGTCTCATCATCTTTGCATTCATTTATATGTGCCAACATTTATGCATGGTTGCTATTTGCATTCTGGACATCTGATTTGAAACGGCTGAGGTTTGGTGTGTTTTATTACACTTTGATTTTTCAATCCAAGAAACATGTTTTTGGTGAACTGGGGCCGAGTGGTTTGATTTCAAACAACGCCATATCTTGTGCGGTGATATGTGGGTGAGCCGAGTGGTGGATTGAAATATATTTGGGGCTGGTGTCAAACATCTTTTGCCTTATCCAGCAAAGAAACGGATATATCTGTGATACAGGTCGAGGGTTTAATTGCACTTCCAGTGTCAATGTAGGAAACGGATGCTTTTGTGAAACTAGGGCTGAGTTGCTTATCCTTATACAATGCCATTTTTTATGTGGTGATATGGAGATGAGCCGAACGGCAGACTGGAATTCAACTTGGGTCTTTTGTGTATTGGGGGCCTGTGTTCTTTTCACCTACTAAAGGAACAAATTTACTCGTAGTATTGAGCTGAGTGTGTAGCTTGATACAATGAAACTTTTTATTTGAGAATACGGAGGCGAGCCAAATGGTGGAGTCATATTGAGTTCTGTTCCTTTGGGGTTTCAAGGACAGCAATTACTAGATCTTTCATAGCAACTACAAAGAACAGGAATAATAAATATTTTTTATAATTATTTTCGGTTGGTCTGGGCTTATCTGCAGGTGCGGGTGCCTGGGTCTATTGCCATTTGTTTTTCCATTGCTGGAACTGTGGGCTAAATGTAACTGTGATGGTTGAAGTTGGTTTATAACATCATCTTTACCTATTTATGTGAAATCAACGATTATATATGTTTGTGAGAGGTGGATATATGGGGTGTTTTACTGACTTTTCACCATTTATGTTAAGATTACGCATGCACTCAACACAACTGGGCTGAGTTGTGTGATCTCAATATGGTGTTATCATCTTAGTTCATCAGTCCAAGGAATAGACTTTATTGATCCATTTGTTGAGTGTTTGGTAAAACAAGACATTGCTCCCTATTCTGACATACGGAGACAAGCTGAATTGTGGATTTATATTTATATTTGTTCCTACTCTTTGGGCATTCCTGTCTAGTTTCAACACTAGCTGAAGTTTGTTCAGTGGATCCTTTTGTGGGCTTTCTATGCTTAGGAATGGGTGTGGCAAAACATCTTTTCGGCTTTAAGGTGTTTTGAATTTGATTCGAACCACATCGAAGGCATTGACTGAGGGTGACTATATTATCTTGCATTTGTAATTATTATAATTGCTGCCAGTGCATGTGGGTGGGGTTTGAATTTTCCTGGGGTTTGGGAATTATACATATGGAGGTGAGCTTAATGATAGCATGGTTCATACATATATTTCCACTGGTTTGAGGTTTTTGAATATTCTGGGACTATTATCCCATGACAGCTGTTGAATTTTGGACTGGGACTTCCTATCTACAGAGATCCACATTTCCTGATATTCTTTGTATTCTCCACTGATTGCAACTTATGGATTGTACTGGCCTTTTTATTTGTTTAAACTTTTTGGGATCTTTTTGTCATTTTTCTAACATATTTGGTATTGACCTATAAGCATTTGTGATGATAGTATATGTATGCCTTATTTTAATAATCCATAGGTTTTTGTTAACAATATTCACATATATACACGTTTGCCCACATCTCTATGCTAATCAGTTGTTTGACATTATGACCTTTTCTTAGATGTAGGTCTTTTCTATACTAGGGTTATTATTTGAACAGAATTACTTATATTATTTATGTTGACTGTTTATATTTGGCTGGGAAGTTTTAGTGGTCCACAAACCAATACATATTTGTGCTTTTCTGTGTATTTGGGCCCATTTATTTTGTGGGGATGAACATCATAGCTTGTTAACTGCTATTTTGGACCTCTATTTTTCATAGGGTTTGGGAATTATTAATACTTAGTATGGATTTTTCCAAACTTCTACAAGGTCTATCAGCAGACCGTGATGATTTAATAGCCTTTGGACTTGGGCCTAACAGTATGGAAGGAAATACTTTGGGTTCTTTGAATCCTGAGGACATTTATGCTGATATTTTTGTTAAATTAACTAAGAGTATGAAATTTCTGAGGACTAACGTGTGGCATCTTAAGTTATTCATGGCCTATAAGGTTCGAGGGATTTCCCCTCGTGGGCTCCGGGTTAGAATACAACCATGGGTTAGTATGATGGATGATATAGTCTTGGATGATTGGGCTCAGGCCCAACATAATGCCTCAATGATGTTTGTGGATACTCTCATTCCTCACTATGAAAGGACCATTGACAAATTTTGTGTTGAAGTACATTCTAGTTATGAGGAGGTGAAACAGTGTGAGGGTGAGTCTTTTTTCACCAAATATTTTAATCAGTTAACCAAGGACTTGTTGGTCCTTGAACAACAACTGAAAAATAAGAAGCTACACAAGTTTAACAGAGATGTGATGGATTATGAAAGGGGCAAACCCTTTGGGGCTCAACAGAAAAATGTCAGATTTGCTGATTCCGATAGGAAGAAATCGGAGCCAAATAGAAAAAGACCACGTTCAATACTCAAAAAGAGCCATAATGGACCCAGTGGCACTTCAGGGGATGTCTTCTTTAGCCACCGATATTGATTTCACCCCTCTTTCTGAGTCTCCCTTTGCTAAAAGATGCACTAGTAGTGACCCTTCTGGGGGGGCAGACGCAGGGGTGGGAGGAAACATAAGGCAACTAAACAATTTGCAAAAGTTGTTGGACCTAATAATACCCCAATTAGCTCAAAGAACAATGTACATAACATTTCTAGTTATGTTCTTTCAGATAGTGAATTAAAGTTACTAAACAGAGGTTTGAACTTTGTGCAGGGTTTTTTTGTGTATAAAAATTCATTGGTTAATGATGTTTTGAATTTTTGTCGACTATTGAATCTAAGACTGTTTTTTTGGGATATTGATAATACCCAAAGATCTACCGATTTTCAGTTTCACAGGTCTAACTTTATTCCACCGGTTGATAAATATGTGGGCATTTTCAAGGATTGTGTGTTAAAAGATTTACATTTCAACAAATCCCTTATGCTGAGCATTAATTATGATCTAACCATGTTGGAAAAACAAGCAATGCAGAAGTTGATGGCTCAACAAGATTTGGTAATATCATCAGCGGACAAGGGAGGGGCAATAGTGATTATGGACTGGGATAAATATTTGGCTGAGGCGGTGAGACAATTGGGGGATGGACAATTCTACATGGGTATGCCATTAGATCCTACATTGCAGTTCAAAAAAGAGATTGATAATTTTCTCAATCTTGCTTTGGACGAGGGAATTATCAACAAGAAAACTGTTTATCATTTAACAGATTCTGACCCTCAGTCACAATATTTGTATCTTTAACCAAAATCCACAAGAATTTGTCCAACCCCCTGGGGAGACCCATAGTCTCTGGCCGTGGTTCATTGACTGAACCATTGTCAACCTTTTTGATGAAATGTCTACAGCCTCTGTTGCCTCTTATTCATGCCACAATTCAGGACACTACACATTTTTTACAAATTATTGACAACATGCAATTAGAGCCTGAATGGCTAATGTGTACTTTGGATATGTCCTCATTATATACCAATATTCCACACTGGGCTGGGCTTGAGGCCTTGCAGTTTTGGTTGGATCAGACTAACATATATCCCCCTGGATTCAACACATTTTTGGTGTGTTTAACTGAACACGTGTTGACCAAAAATGTTTTTTACTTTTTTGGTAAATGCTTTTGGCAAGTAAAGGGTACGGCTATGGGGGGCATCCTTTGCCCCCATTTATTCAGATCTGTTCATGGGCTATATTGAACATCAGCTTATTTATGATGATTCACATAATTTATTTCTTGGAAAAATTGACATCTGGCGATGCTACTTGGATGATTGCTGGATGGTGTGGAGGGGGGACATGTTTTTTTACAGGAATTTGTGGACCACCTTAACCAGAACAAATGGGGCATACAATTTATTTTGAGTGCCGATAAAGATACCATCACTTTCTTAGATGTGACTGTTATTAGGGATTTAGACCATACCTTAAAAAACTGAGGTTTTTTGCAAATATCCTCATTACACCACATTACTAAATGCTGGTAGTCATCACCCGCCACACATCATCTGCAATATACCCAAGTCACAATTTTTGAGAATGCATTGCATTTATTCTGCACAGGACACTTATGCCCGGTATGAACAAGATCTGCATAACCGCTTTATCCAGAGGGTATACAAGGATAGCAATATCTGTCAGGCTAGGGATTTTGTTAGACAACAATCCAGATCAAACCTACTACAATATAAAAAGTCTGATGTCGACAGAGATGGACAACAGCCCATTCGATTGGTAACAACTTTTGGCCGGAATTTTCAAACTTTTAAACGGGTTATTAATCAACATTGGGACATTCTAAAAGCTAATGTCAAGCTCAATGAAATTCTCTCTTCCACATGTTCATTTTCGTTCCATAGGGGACCCACTTTAGGGTCCCATTTTAGCCATTACAAACCCAAGGTTCCACCCTCACTTCAACAGTCTACTATATTTGGGAATAAGGTTAAGGGATGTGTACCTTGTGGACATGGTTCCGCATATCCCCACATATTTAAAAATAGTACTTTAACCAACTCTAATACTCCCAAGGTCTATGACATTTTGTGTTTTGGTAATTGTAGTTCAGAATGGATTGTTTATTTGGCTACCTGTTCCTTTTCGGCATTTTATGTTGGACAAATGTCTAGAACATTGAGGCTTCGGATATCCGAACACCTCGGTGAGATTAGGAACAGGAGAGCCACTAATGCTTTGTTTAAGCACACCTTGATTCACAAAACAGCCAGGTTTACATTTACTGTCATTGACAGAGTTCAGGGTCGGAATTTTTCTAAAGTTGGTTGGCACACTATACTAAACAATAAGGAATCAGGTTGGATTATCAGGCTAGGGGGTTTGTTTAAACCTAGTCTGAATGAGTTGTCATAATGTTTAATCCAACCAATAATATTTGTGAATGCTAATGATGTTATCTATTTAAGGATTAGGCATTTTTACTTCTGTTAAAGCACTGAGGAAGGCTGTTGCCAAAACCGGTGTGCTCTTTGTTTTTTTGAAGCCACCTAAATAAACTATTTAGTTTTCAACCCATTTATGCTGGACCTTTTTGGTTTTTTATTCATTGCCTTGGTTGGTTTGGTCCGTGCACATCCGTACGTGCAGGTGCTTGTGTTTGTTGCAAAGTAATATGGTCAAAAGGGGAAAAAGATTTCTCAGGAGAAATAGGAAAATAAGTAATTTAATATATCCAGTTGTGGAATGGCCTGAACATTGTGTAACAGGTGATAGACTGAGTAAAGGGAAAGTTGCAAGCTGTGTGTCTGTATGCTTAATTCATTCTGTTTAGGAGAAGGGTGCCGTTTTAAAGTTAAACATTAATTTCTTGATGCAAATGAGTATTACATGGTTGGGAGATTTTAATAAGGCTTTCAGAAATAGGAAAGGAAAAGTTAGTGTAGATGTAAAACATTTATATGACAGGAACTTTTTATGTTTGGAGAAAGAGAAAATTAAGATGTAGACAAGGTAACAAATCAACAGAAGTCAATTATACGGTATATACCACTGACCTAAGAAAAAGTGTAGATTTTTGATCTTAGCCAAAAGGCCAAGAAGCTCTGATCATATTGCAATACAGGGAGAATATAGGGGAAGTTGTGCACTATAATTACATCTAAAGGATCATACATTAAATAGAAATCCCATCTGTCTGAGTTGGTAGCTCAGATAGATGTAAAAGATCTCATAACACTTAACAAAAAAAGATTAGTGGACATTTTCCAGTGCTTAGGCCAGATATCTCCTCGTTGATATGCATACTACTTTGGTCTCACCTGAAAAGAGGGCACTGATCTAATGGCACTAACCTGATCAACAAAGACCAACCAAATAAATCAAAGTAAATGGATGCAGTGGCTGAATGGAACGATTTGTTTAAAGCAGGAAGTAGAATGAAGTTTGTAAAAAACATTTAAATCTGAGATAGTATTATAAATCTTCAAGTAAATGGTGGCATGAGTGGGAAGCAAGTATTTGATGGTACATGAGCAAAGAAATATGATAGATAAGTGATCAGAGGGACCATAAGATTCCTAGCCATAAACACCTTTAAGCAGACAAATTTAGAGGTTCGTGCCTCCCCTTTCAAGCATTTAATAATGTTCACCTCCCAAATTGAGCAGAGGTATACATGATAACCCTGGTGTAACTTTATCTACCCATCTAGTCATCAAGACTAGACTTAAAGGTAGTCAAAGTAGTACTTTGTTAGAAACCAACAAATAAAAAATAAAAAAAAAAAAATGGAAAAACGCAGCAGATATTATTTTTTGGTTTTTAGTTTTTGTTTCTATCCAGTATTCAGTTGCTATTAGTACTTTGTTAGACCTGTAGTGGTAATTTATTCCATAGGCTAGAAATGCATTTAGTTGCAAACCTATCTCTCCTGAGAGTCTTGTTTATTTGTTGGTGTAGATTTAGGTCCTTAGTGAGGATATTTGTAAAACCATGGGTTTTGTAAAAAACAGGAGGTAAAAAAGCACTGGGTCTTACAAGATTTGAAAAGCGAGTCACACGTCACCTTGTAGCGACATGTGAGCTACTGAGTAAAAGGAGAGTCATGCTAATCGTTTGGGGTAGTTGAAGGATTTAAGACATTTAAGTTTACTGGTTAGAAATCTTTGGGGCCTTTCCAGTTGAGTGACAGATTTGGACTTGTATGTATTCCATGATGGGTCAGATAGTTGTAGAATGACTTCTTTGGATCTTGAAGGTATTCCCTTGGAAATTGACAGGGCTGGATAGAAGGATTCCTGGCTGTGCAAGAAAAATGAAAATCAAATGAGAGTGACTTATCCATACGTACCTATGTCTCTTACGGCTGTATCTGAAGAAGAGTACCATTTATAACATATGAGGCAGGAGCAACCTTTCTGCCAAACATTACTGGGTTGCACTTTTTTCATCTAGTTTGAACCATTTCTGATGCTATGTATATCTGAGTATTCCAGCCCATGCTGGAAGTGTATTGTATTAGTGGATGAGCAGACAACAGTGCACAGATTGCAGTCATCAACAGACCTGGTCAAACACACATCTGGGATATTGGCCTGAATGTATGCAAAATAAATGCCAAACAGGAGAGGGCCCAGAACCAATCCCTGTGGTACCCCAATAGTTAAACATTTACATTCAAAGAGGGGATCTGTTGGATAGTCAATTTGCAGTCCAGCAGACTGTGCATGAGTCTGCATTAAGCTTGTCGACTTTTTCATTAATGTCAATAAGGGGGATAGTGTCAAAAGGCTGGTTAGCTTGAGATATGTACAATGAAGAAAGACTTTACAGAGATAAGAAAGAAATATACAGATTTAGGTTATAATTTGACTAATGTTACAAATGTGCTTACTCAGGAAGGTAAGGACATACAGATAGAAATTCAGAGAAGAAAGAGGAAAAAAAATATTATATATATGGAGACAGAATGTTAAGGTCAAAGTGAGTCAGAAATCATGCCCTGGGATTCAGAAACATTTTGTTGTGTTATAGTAGCTGATTCTGAGTGAAAAGCAGCCATGTGCCAAGTGTGTATGAGTGTGTGTGTGTGTGTGTGTGTGTGTGTGTGTGTGTGTGTGTGTGTGTGTGTGTGTGTGTGTGTGTGTGGGGTGGGGGTGGAGTGAATCAGAGACACACTGAATGAGACTGTAACCAGCTTAGAAATGCTGTGGCCTGCATAATATGCAAATGATAGATGTTATAAGGACATGGAAATGAGATACATTAATTATTAAAATAAGGGCAATGGTGCTTACAAATAAGGGTAAACAATATGGAGAAATTATTCAGAAATGTATAGATCTGGCATGGACTGACTTTACCGCCAGAGTTACTGAACACATAAAATTATAGGGTTAGGGGAGAGAGAGATACCATGAAAATATGAAAGGATAGCTGCCATATTAATCATTATGTATATGCAATAGCTGTTGTCACTATCAGTAGTCAATGACATGCACATCTTTACCTGAGTGCTGCTGAGTCATACATCTTTGCCTGACATACTGTGCCCTCTATGCCACAGAAATAGTGGGCTACTACCAGGAGGAAAGAAGGACAACACAGGAGTTGGTCAAGATGAGTCTCCCTCATATTGCAGGCTCATTGGATGCATACAGTACCCATTCCTGTGGATTCCAAGTTTTGTGTGACATTGAGAATATTAGTTATAGATAGTTTTCATCAACCGAAGGTGGACAAAATGGATGTATTCTATGCATCTGCCTCAAGGATACTATACCAGTTCCTTGATGCCATGCTATGGCATGTGGAGGAGCATGTGTGGCTCTCACATACCACAGAGGAGAGGCAATATCATGTGGACATTTTATGATATAGCTTGGTTCATTGAGGTAATGATATCCATTGACTATACAGACATTGTAATTAAAGTGTCCTCCTGGAGAGCAGGGACAACAGTATATGCAGCAAAGTCTAGAAGATTTCGGCTGTTCACATGGAAGTGTTTACAAAGGTATTTTTATACCCAAGTAGATTCCAAAGAATCAGGTGGATAGCACGTGTTGGGAGATGTGATGGGCAAGAAAGAGGTGGCTGGGAACATATTTTTTGGGAGTATAATGAGCTGGCAGACTTTAGGGATTCCCTGTAGACCGCTCTGTCGGAGATGCTGGGTGAGCAGATTGGATTGACTTGGGAGATGATTTTTTTTTAAGTTATGATACAGAATCATAATTGCCTAGACATAGTGAAGCCTTGCTGAGTCTAATTATGGTGGCTGCCAAAAAAGCAGTTACTAGAAAATGGAAATCAAAGTCTAAACCAACTGTACTAGAAGTAGTGACTATAGTAACAGAGATAAAACAACTGGAACTGGCATCTTTAGAAAAGGGAGGGAGCAAACTACATAGGAAAAATGGGAATTGTGGGAACAATATATGCAGAGCAGGAATGAGGTTTAAGAGGCAGGATTTGAATGAGCCATATAATGCTTAACTGACCGTGACTGGATAGATTATAAGTGATGTATAATGTTTTGCAACTACACTTGTTTCAGTGGTGTCTGTGATATACTGTTTGCAATTAAGGTGGTATCATCTTTGTTTTTTCATTTGTATAAATGTAAAATTGCCTATGTCATGTGTGAAAATTTGATGTTTGTTGGAAAAAAAAAACAGTCTGTCCAGAGCTGTGGCTATCTCATCTGGCACCTTGAGCAGCCAAAAAAAAAAAAAAAAAAAAAAAAACACTCTTCTCAAACAAACTCTTAAAGTTGAACTAAAAAATGTTTTCTGCAATATTAGCATTAATTTATGACATTGCAGTGTTATGGTTTTGCAAATGAATACTAGTTCTGCATTCATGCTCACTGGCAGTTGATGATTCTGCACCCCAAAAGCTTGCATCCAGGGCAGCTACCCCTTCATCTCCACCATATTTACAGTATTGCATATACGGAGTTACAGTCCATCAACTGCTAGTGGTCTGCAATGCGCCAGCAAGCCACCCAGGCAGTGACCACAAGTGTCACATCTGGCACACATTGAACTTATATCATTGTTTTGTGAGGGAAGATTTTCCACGTCTGTCTTTTTGGCAGTGCTGTATATGCCCTAGAGTCATGGCTAGTGACATCATTTAGAAACCCTCAGACCGTGTCAGAGAACATGTGCAATATGCAAGAGTCAAGCATGTGTTTGAATTGCTAAAGAGCCACTTCCAATGTCTAGATGTCTTTGGTGGTACATTGCAGTATGATCCTAGAACATGCAGTAAAATCTTTGCAGTGTATGTGCAATATTACACAACATGTTGATATGCAAACAATTACAGCAGTCAGAGACATTTAGGAGATGGAAGTCAAGTTAGCAGTTGAGAATGTGACTGATGAGGATCAACATCAGGGGATGTGAGGTCAGGGGATGTGAGGAGGTGGGTGCAGAAAGCACTGGTTAAGAAGGTCATAACTATGGTCCAAAATAAGCATAACATATAACAGTAAACATGATGCCTACAGCACTATTCCCAGGCTGCTGTATACCATGCATTGTCTGGATACACAGTGCATCAGACACATGCTAGCCATATAGCAAAGTGCTGAGGTCAGTGTATAGATTTCATCGAATACAAAGGGTCACAGGGACAAGTGTCAGTAGGTGAGTGTTGACTCTATGTGTGAGTGTCTGTGAGGCAAGGGCAGCTGAGTGTGAGGAGGTGGAGAGACTGGCCAAGGATGGACAGAGCTTCAGCAGATAGTGCAGCACTGTGCTGTGATGTAATGGGCTGGTCTAGGGTTCACACATGAGATGAATGCACTAACTGTGCATATCCTCATCTGTAAGTGTATCTTCTGAAAAGGTCACAGGTGTAATCTACAGCATGCACAGAAGCTGGAATGCTTCATGAGCATAGATGCACATGTATCTGCATCTGTGTTCACAATGCCCCATGGTGCCATCAATACTAGACAATGTTGTGAAGGTGGTGGCTCTACAGATCCTAGTCCATTCCCTCCTCCTCCCATATTAGGTCCCTGCTGGAGGAAGAGGTGGACCATCCTTTTGGGGAACACTGCTTTGACTAGCTGCATAGCAACATCTGTAGTGTACAGACTCCTTACACCACCTATCCATTATGGTGCACATCTGGCCTAGGCACTCTCACAATTCATTGCTCAGCCGACATACTAACTGGAGCAGGTCAGCTATGGCTGTGTTGATCTTTGTCCTTGTAGTATGGCCCTGCACAAAAGCTGAGTAATGGTCATAGAGACACTTATCTTAGGAGACCACAGTACACATGGTATTCTCAACACTATCATGTCAGACCCTGAGGACATCCTTTCACTAAATGGAATTGGCGGCAACCAAGGATGACCCTGCTACTGAAGATAAGGACATTGGATAATTGGCTGCCATTATATTGCTCTTGTGTGGGATCCTGGGTTCATGGGGTGGATTGCACAGGCACAAAAGCTGTGTCCATGGAAGGTGATGTGGATGTGGGCATCACATTACCAGAGCCTATTACTGACATTGTGACCCCCGACTGTGCTGTGATTTGGCTGCCCAGACAGTTCCCCAACATCAGGCAGACCCATATCCATGGTGATGAAACGAGATAATATAGTATGCGTGAAAAAAACATAATCATTATCTAACATAATGATGAACTGTTCACCAAAAGCCACAGTCCAGTGAAGCTTTTCCTTTATAAGACAGTGCTTTAGAAAAATTATGGTTAACATACCTTGGGCAGACTACCTCATGATGCCTTACATACAAGCATTTTCATGCACTGTGAAGATTCCCACAGGTCAGGTGGATGGGCAGGAACAGTGCATATCAGTATATTGACGTTACATTGTTTCATCCTATGCCCATGCTGGTACCAATTCTTCTTTACATAATGTTATTAATTTGTGCTATATCCCTGATCTGTTTCCTGATGCTTACAAAATACATTATGGTGGATGACAAACACCTGCTAATAGCTGTCTTTGTTAGTAACAATTGCTTGTCTGCCTTTGATATATCACACTGGCATTTTTTATGCAGCCCAACATGCCCTTGATAAGAGGGAAACTTCACCTGGCAGGTCTTTTAGTTTCTCCCATATAACATGCTCACAGGCAACACCTGTATCCACCCACCATGACATAGTATATCCAACACCACCATCCGGCTGGTATAACTAGAATCCCCCCCCCCCCGACCATTAGCCATTAGTATACTGCCACCACACACCTGCATGTACATTATCCAGTAGGTACATTTTAGTTTATACAGTTAACAGCATGAGCTCTGGGATAGTAGCATACTTACCAGCTGTACAATACAACAGTAGGCATCTGTAGGACAGACTATCAAAAGCAGTCAGAGTAGTAATTTTTTTTCTCTTGTCTTTCTTTATTGCTATGTTTTTATACAAGTGTATATTTGGTACAGTTTGTATTTCTATCCATTTATTTTATCATTTTTGCATCATCTGCCATGACTGTAACTCTGGCATTGTACCGGCTCTCACCCCATCATTGGACTTGGCCAAATCCTTCCAGCATACTATCTAGGTCTGCCTCTATGTCTACTGATGGTTAAGCAATGAATGGGATGACCTGGGGACATCCCCAGTGGCCTCTGACAGACACTCGAAAGAGGGGAGTGCTCATGTTCCCCTCTAATGATGCTGCCAAAGGGTTAAAATGTATCTCCTGGTGGGAGATGGAAGAAGTGATGTGGATGTTCATGAACTGGTGGTGTGATGTCCATTCTGGTTGCCTGGAAAGGGTTCTTGTGCAGCTTACAGAGTTACATCACTGCCTGCCAGTGCAGTTTCCACCACCTGAGGAATGGCTTAGTGGGAATGGCAGTCACTATAGTGACTGGCCTAGTCCAGCCAGCAAAATCAGGAGAGTGGTATCCATCCTATCGACTATCCTAATGTACTTATTCCTTGTGTGTTACCTCCATGTCCTGTTTGGTATCCATTCCTTCCCATGCCACTTATACTTCTGTCTTTATGTCACTATATCCATTGTGAACCCCACTTTATAACAGCACCTCCCCATTAGTCTTTGTGTTTTGTTGGTTCAAATACTCCTGCTTCCATACCTCTACCCTCTTTCCATCCCCTGGCTTCCATTAAATCCTACTTCATGTACCCCTCTTAAAAATGGGCACCTGTCCCTCCAAAACAGTATATCTTTCCTCACCTGCTCCACTCCCGCTCTTACCTTTCCTGCATTCTTACATATTCCTCTGCTTCAAGGAAAAATCTTGATGAGTAGATGGGAAATAGGAAATACACCCCGGGGATCACTTCTGTGTTTCTGCTGGACAGTGGCACAGGAAAATAACTTTCTTGGGTGGCATAAGCTATGGAACCTTGCTGGCTAGGTTTACATAGGACCTTGTTCCGATAGCCTAGTACCTACCTATGAACCTATGAACCTATGATTAACTTCAATCATCTTCATGGTAGCTCTTACATGATCATGATAAGCATGTTTCTGAATGTCAGGGATTATTGGAAAGTAAAATTTAAAAAGAAGTAACAGTACATCATCTAAAAGTTAAACAAAAGAATGCACATAGAATGAATTACAAAAGTATGGGTTTAGTAGAAAATTATATCCAGAGAATGCATGCTAAATAAACAGATGGTAATCTGCAAATAAGCCATTGGAAGATTCAACCTCTGATATACTTGGAAAGGGATCTGATGGATAGCAACACATCATAAGCAGAATTAGATGTAGTCTGGAGATATTAAAATAGATACAGCATCTGGGGTGGATGGTATTGTTTATGGGTTTTATAAGACATTTGCAAATGAACATAGAGCAATGCTTTTAAGGATAGTGAATGAATGGTATACCAAAGGGTCATAAGTAGAATGTTTGAGAACAATGGTGAAATATATATGAAGAAAGGGACACAAAATGGGGCTAGAGACTTGAAGGCCAATAGCTTATTTCAAAATAATTATCAAATTATGATGCAAATTTTACAATGAAAGTTATCTAAGAATTATACAAAGAAATTTTATGATGTGAAAGGAAAATGATATAAGCAAATTGCTGATAATAATGGAAGTTGTCTATGATGTAATTAAGGGAGATAAAGAAAAGAAAATAATAAGTTCATATATATGTATATATATATATAAATATATATATATATATATATATATATATATATATATATATATATATATATAT
This sequence comes from Protopterus annectens, assembly GCF_019279795.1. Classification (NCBI taxonomy): domain Eukaryota; kingdom Metazoa; phylum Chordata; order Ceratodontiformes; family Protopteridae; genus Protopterus; species Protopterus annectens. The sequence continues at coordinate 312,827,530 of NC_056747.1, read as the reverse complement.
ATATATATATATATATATGGCTTCACTACGTATGACCGAAAGTTCATATGACTGAAGCCCATTTGACTGAGACCAAATGACTGAAAGTTCATTTGACCGAAAGCCCATATGACCGAAAACTCATGAACCCATATATATATAACAAAATACCACTTACCAGAATTTTATATGATTGAGATGATAACACTGAACTTGCAGTTAAACGAAAACCCACACCACCAATATTTTCACCAGGGGAAGGGAGACAGTTGGCCTGAATTTGGGAGTTTGCCTTTTCCCTGCTGTAGTGCGATCTCGGAGTTGGTATATTTAATTAGGGGTGGTGTGTGGAACACAGCCCCCCCCCCCACTTGGGTGGGTCTGATATGCTTTAGTTTGTTTTTTTGTCCATGTTGGACGGCTGCCTCCTTTCCCTGATGAAAATATCAGTGTTGTGGGTTTTTGTTTAACTGCAAGTTTGGTGTTATTGTCTCAATCATTTAAAATTCATGTAAGTGGCATTTCATTAATTTGAAGTAGACCCATGTATATATATATATATATATATATATATATATATATATATATATATATATCAAGTGTTTGACAGAGTAAGTCATTAAAGTTTATGGGAACTGTAAAAAAGGGCACTTGGAGGCACCAGATGAAAGGAGACACCACTTCTGAAGTTATAAAAACAATCCTTTATTAACGCTTAAAAAATCAACTTTCTCTGACAGTGGTGGTAGTACCAATGATGAGTATTGTATGGATACATATAATAACAGTATTTATAAATTACATGACTGTATTCTGAAATACAAATCCTTGGGACTTGATAATGATTATCTTAAAGACTATATGAGGAGAACTATTGTAACCAAGGGACTCTGAGTGTTTAAGTATCCTAATAAAATAGTGATTTTCACAGATTGGTTAACAATTTTTGATAACTGTGGATCTGAAATTTTGACAGCTATAATTAAACAGTATGAGAGGGATATGGAGGTATTGTATAAACAAAATGCATTTATTAAAAACATTGTTACCTCTGACCTCATGTTCACTATTGAGGAGGAAAAGAAGAAATACTTAGGCATTAGACAAAAAGTGGATGATAAATGTGCCTCAATTCTTAAGAGAAAGAATAAAAAACTAGAAAGAGACAGGATGGAATACCTAGAGAATTGTAGCTACCTTAAACAAAAAGGTGTGAATGATAACAGGTGTATGAATGGTGTGGAAAAGGTGAGGGATTATAATTCATATAGTACACCTTGGAGAAGGGGGTATGCACAAGATAGATTCCAAGCTATGGGTGATTAGGATCTACAGACCCTTTTCGAGTTCCCCCTTCCTGCCAAGGAGATCCAAAAGGCTGAGGAACAAAACACCAATATAGTATTACAGCAGGAGGAGAGGCCCGTCCATGAGAGGAGAAAGATATTGAGGAACAGTGGGCATACCCAAATTGAGACCCCTGTAGAGAATTCAGGGGTTCAGATCATGCAAGAAGGGTGTAAATATACATATACAAACTATGATATATTTAATTACAATAATTTAAATATAAATGAAGTATATTTTAATTTATTTATTAAAAGATTGAATTTTATCCTTAACAGAAAGAGTGACATTAGAAGAGTTTTAATATATTTAAACTTATTTTTGAGAAAAACTAACCTGGAGTTGATCTTTATGGACAGTGGCACAGGGGCTAGATATGAACAAGAATTTAGAAAGAAAAGTATGTTTAACCCTTGCCTTCATCTGCAGTTAAAGAACTTTGAGCCTGGTAGAGAAAGAACTAAGGGGATCTATTATTTATTTATTTATTTATTTATTTTACATTTGTTGACCGGGTAAGTCCGACTGGAACCAAGTCCATTTTCAGCGGAGGCCCGGGGAGATAAGCTCCAGCAGAATACACTCAAAGTAGCAGAAGAGCAAAAGTAACATTGATTATACAATAATATTTACAATTGGGTATTGATGTTGTATAGACAAGGATAACTGAAAGATACTTTCAGCCAAGCAGTGTTACAGATTTTTGAATTTTTACAGAAGTTCAAACTTAGTACAATAATGGTAACAGAAGAGCAGATGAACATTAAATATAAGTAATATTTAAGTAATCAGGTTAAATTGTTATTAGGACAAGGAATACAATAGAAGTACAATCATACAGGCAGTGTTACAAAATTCAATTTTTTGAGGGTGGTCTTAGATAAACAAAGGAAAAAAAAAAACATAAGTTAGATTGACAAAAATACATGTGCTGTTAGAATTAGTCAGGTTTGTCACAATGACATATCCATTTTTGTTCTAGGTATTGTTTGATAGAGGCTTTGAATTGGACTGGGGAGGAGAGCAAGGTAATGGCATCTGGAAGTTTGTTTCAGGTTCTACCTACAGAATTAGCAAATATGGCCATGCCAGCTACATTGTTGATTTTAGTTGTTTCTATTTGTAGCTTATTGGATGAGCGGAGCATTCTTGAGTTGTTGTGAGGGAAGATGTGGTGACTAAGGGCTGGAATGTGATTTGGGTTTTTTAGGATTTTATTAGCCAATATTAACAGGTTATACTTAACAAGAATGGGAAACTCCAACCATCCAAGTTGTTTGAGGTTAATGCAATGGTGGGTTCTAAAAGGAGAACCCGTAGCAAATCTAGCGATGTGATTGTAGCAGGCTGTAAGTTTGTTAAGATCAGTTTTACTTAAATTTTCTAGAAGTGGGGAAGCATATAGGAGGGTGGATAGTAGGTGCGAGCATGCAATGGCTATTTTAGCTATGGGGGTGAGGAAGGTTTTTAGTCTATAGAGTGAGCCGAGTTTTTTGTTGATGGTTTTGATAGTCTGGCTAATATGGAGGTCAAATTTTAAATAGTTACCTATTGTAACACCTAGCAATTTGGTATTGGAGTCAGGGGAAATAACTGTCCCATCGTTAGCTTGGATGGTAAAGGAGAAGGGTAAGGACCTCTGGGTTGGTGGGAATATAAGGAGTTTGGTTTTTTTGGGATTGAGTAGTAGGCGACGTTTGGATAGCCAATTTTCTACCACAGAAAAAGTAGTCTGGGTGTCCCTTTTTAGATCATCTGGTGATGTAGCTGAGCAGATTAAAGTGGAGTCATCAGCATACTGAATACAGTTGATGTTTGGTATGATGGTTGGAAGATCATTAATAAAGATGTAAAACAATAGTGGTCCTAGTATGGAGCCTTGTGGAACTCCAATAGTAATGGGTAATAGATTTGAGAGCTTATTTTGCCAAATGACTGCTTGTTTCCTGTCATGGAGATAGGATTTAAACCAAAGAAGGGCACTGGGATGTAGTTTAAGTGTCTGCAGGGTAGAGATCATAAGGTGATGGTCGACCATGTCAAAGGCCTTGGAGAGGTCTAGGAAGAGGGCAGATGAGGTGCTATTATTGTTGCGGTTGTCATTAATAGTGTTAGTGAAGGATAGTAGGGCAGAGGTAGTACTATGATGTGGTCGAAAACCATGTTGGGTATCAGCCATTAAGTCATTTTGGATTAGGTGTTGCATAAGTTGTTTGTATATACATTTCTCCATAATCTTGGCTAGTGGGGAGAGTATGGCTATGGGTCTGTAGTTGGAGTATTCAGTGGAGGGACCTCCTTTATGTAGTGGAATAACATAAGATGTTTTCCAAATTATGGGAATTTTGGCTTCGGAAATGGTTCGGTTGATTAGTATGGAAATGGGATAGGCAACAGCGTCAGCTGTCAGTTGTAGATATTCTGCTGGGAGTTGGTCAGCAGATAGGGTGGTGGGTTTTAGTTTTTTGAGAAGCTTGCAAATATAGGAGGTAGGTACAGGCTGAAAGCAAAATACATTTTGGGTACCAGAGTTATTGTTGATTTCTTCCAGGGTACTTTGAGGTAGTTGGCTTGCAAGAGCTTGAATGGTTTCAGTAAAAAAATGATTGAAGCTATCAGCGACCTGTTCAGTGGTTTTATTAGAGTTAGCAGCTGGGTTGGGTGTTGAGGTTTTACCTGGATACAGTAATTTGTTGATCCCAGCCCAGAATTTTTGAGGATTATTCTGATTATTCACCTGTAGTCTACAGTAATAGTCTTTTTTATTGAGTAGGATAAGTCTTTTTGTATCATTCCTTGCCTGTCTGTATTTGTTATGATCCTGGGGATTTTTGGTAGTTCGCCAGGTGGCTCAAAGTTTGTTTCTACTAGAGATTTTTGTTCTTGTTTCTTTGGAAAGCCAGGGGACATTGTTTCCTTTTGTTCTTTTATGGCGCACGGGAGCATGTAGGTCTAGGATTTCTATAAATTTGTTGTTGAAGTAAGTTAGAGCTTCCTCTAAGGTAAGATGCTTTAGTATAGTCCAGTTGCAGTTGAAGTTTGGCAGGATCAAGGTCTCTTTTGCTTCTAACCTTTCTAAGCAAGGGCGGTTGTGGGGATTTCATTTTATGTTTAATTACATAGGTTAGGAAGTGATCACTTAGATTGTCTGGGAGGGTGCCTGCATTGTAGTTTAGGGGGTTTCTATTTACAAGTATCCAATCCAGTATACTCTCTTTATGTGACCGTTTGTCAATTCTGGTAGGGGAGACTATTTTTTGAGTGAATGTGTGAAGGTTAATATGAGTGGAGGGGGATTTTGATGAACAGGAGTCCCAGTCTGCATTAAAATCTCCCAAAATTAGAGTTTCTTGTGTATACTGGGAGGATAGCCAGTGAAGGGTATCCTCTATTGCAACTACATTATTCCCTGTGGGAATGCACATACAGATGATATTAATACTTTTACTTTTATTCAGATGCATTTTGGTGGCTAATATTTCAGAGTTGTTGATCTGAGGTGGTTGGATAGTTTCAATCGTTACATCTAGTTCAGATTTTATTCAGATGCATTTTGGTGGCTAATATTTCAGAGTTGTTGATCTGAGGTGGTTGGATAGTTTCAATCGTTACATCTAGTTCAGATTTATAGAGGATGGCTACACCCCCCCCTTTCCTTGTGGCCCGATCTAGTCTATGCATACTATAGCCAGGTGGAAGAATTTCATTATTAGTGGTAGCTGGTTTTAACCAGGTTTCAGATAGACATAGTATCTCTGGGGAATAAACAGCTAAAAGGGCATGTAGGTCATGTATTTTTTTGTTTATACTTCTTATATTGAGATGGCAGATCAAGAGGGAATTAGTGGGTCTACTGATTATATTTTTATTACTGTTTCTATTAAATGGTAAGTCAGGGGTACTGGGGCCTGGGTTTGGGTGGATATCTCCACTGATAGTTAGGTTTAACCTGTATTGTGAGATGATATACTTTAGTTTACTAAAGAGTTTGTCAAAATATCTGGTTTTGGGGCTGGTGTAATATGGGTAGAGAGTCTGTTGGATAATAAATGAGGATACATTTTGTCTAGTTTTAGTGTCCTTGTTTAATATGACTCTGAAAAAGACAGGTTTTTCAAGTGGAGATTTGGTGTGACCTACCTGGGAGTAATAACTGATAAAATGTTGTCTTTCATACATGGTAAGGATATAAGTTATAATAAGGGTAGGTAGTAGGGTATATAGGAACATTCTGGTGATTTGCATGTTTAGGTTAACTTAATGTAAGAAGTTAGTTCAAGGGAGGGGTAGTAATAGAGTGGAGGAGAAATGAGGTGGGTGGGGAGAATTGAAGTGGGCTATTGTACTGGTAGGAGGGAAGGATAGAGGAGAGGAAAGAGGATGGTTGATTCTATAGGTTGTTGTGGTAATAGGGGTGTGGCTAAGGGTCTTTAAATTTAGATGTACTGGGGGCGGGTGGGAATTGGGGGCAGGGAGGGGAGTGGAGCGAGCCCGAACGCAGTGAGGGCAAGCGGAGCAGGGCTAATTCATTAAACAAGTGTAGGGCAAGGTAAGAAGTATAGAATAAGAAGCTGACTCTTTGTGCCTGAAATATAGTTTATTAAGTTTAAGAAATTGTAAAAAAGGCTGTGATACTATAGTAAGGGGGACTAGGAGTACATACTATAGAGTGGGCAAGAGTAAAATAGATTTACTTTGTAACACACTTACTCCTAAGGCTATGCCTTGGGGTTGGAATTTAGGATGATTTTAGGCTATGTGATAAGAACCAGAGATGTTTTTAGACCCAGAGCATACACTAACTGCATCAGGATATAGATACAAGTTATCAGGTATTAACCTTGGAATGAGTAGTTCACTCCCGGGTGAGAAACCCTTGGGCAGGAATACTCCTTTCTGGGTGATGTTCTGTTTGGCTTTGTACTAGGGGAGGCTCTTGTAATAAAGATACAACAGTGTGAGATACTCAGGCTTTTGAGGAAGCAGCCTCTATCAAAACAGGCCTAACATTCACTTTTGTTACAGCAGAAATCAATAAGCAAGTAAGAAAAGAATATTCCACATAATTCAGTAATACACTGCTGCCATTAGTTTCACTCAGTGATGCAATTTGTTAAATATGTAGCCAGAGGTTTCTTTAAAATGCTACAGTACACTGAAACATTGTATGCTATGTTTAGAAAGAGATACTAACTAAATTCTGTATTATAGTTTAAATACACTTTGGTGAGATACAGTTTTGATGCAGAGCATTTTATAACACAGGACGCATATCTGTTAAATAGCGAGGTAACTAATTATCAGAAAAAAAAATAGCTCCGTTTTCATCAAAACTGCCTTACACAAGCAAGATCAACTATGTGACTGTTTATAGATCCCATAGTCATATAACTAAAGAAATTGCACAAATCACATGTTAATTTGATTTAAGAACGTTCAGAAACACAGCCTAATTGCGAGTTCTATCAGCGTTCTAATTCTGCATGCAATTCAGCACTGATACTGCTAGGTATTTAATTTTAGCAACGATTGAAATATGAATGCCTTGGCTGGTGTAAATAAATTTAGGTCAAAACACAGCTAAACACTTTACAAATAAAATGAGCAATCAACTTATAGTGCTATGTTAGCGTGGTAACCAAGTTAATGCTATGGTGAACAGATGCACGTGTTTTACAACACGGAGAGAACCGATAGGTGAAATCCTATGAGTTCAGGTACTTAGAGGATAAATAACACAAAATTTATAGAAATCAGCAGTTTACATACAGAGTTTTGTAGTTTTAAGTAAATCAAGTAGTTACAGGTATTTTATAAATTAAGATAAGACAAATAACATACCCGCTGTGGGAGAAGGACGCCGACTGGGTCTAAAAGCACCGGAAGTTCTAAAGATATCAGTGGCTATAAGGATGATTTGTAACCTCTGTTTCATAAGGAAACTGGGAGGGATTTCATACAGGGAGCGGGGCTAATTCATTAAACAAGTGTAGGGCAAGGTAAGAAGTATAGAATAAGAAGCTAACTCTTTGTGCCTGAATGATAGTTTATTAAGTTTAAGAAATTGTAAAATAGGCTGTGATACTATAGTAAGGGGGTCTAGGAGTACATACTATAGAGTGGGCAAGAGTAAAACAGATTTACTTTGTAACACACTTACTCCTAAGGCTATGCCTTGGGGATGGAATTAAGGATGGTTTTAGGCTATGTGATAAGAACCAGAGATGTTTTTAGACCCAGAGCATACACTAATTGTATCAGGATATAGATACAAGTTATCAGGTATTAACCTTGGAATGAGTAGTTCACTCCCAGGTGAGAAACCCTTGGGCAGGAATACTCCTTTCTGGGTGATGTTCTGTTTGGCTTTGTACTAGGGGAGGCTCCTTGGAATGAGTAGTTCACTCCCGGGTGAGAAACCCTTGGGCAGGAATACTCCTTTCTGGGTGATGTTCTGTTTGGCTTTGTACTAGGGGAGGCTCCTTGGAATGAGTAGTTCACTCCCAGGTGAGAAACCCTTGGGCAGGAATACTCCTTTCTGGGTGATGTTCTGTTTGGCTTTGTACTAGGGGAGGCTCCCATTGTGGGAGAAGGACGCCGACTGGGTCTAAAAGCACCATTAATAAAACCTACACCAATCTCCCTTTTCAGGAAGAAATTTTATTGGATGAGTTAAGAAATAATACATTCATAAGACTCATGAACCCTGATAAAGGGGGTGGGATAGTGCTTATGGATACCATGATTTATGTGGAAAAATGATGGAGATTCTGAATAATGACATTAAGCATTCCATTGTATCTATTAATGTGATTAACATAGCACATTAGAAGATAGACTTTGTGCTAAAAAAATTATTAGAAGAACGGATGACAGACCTGGAGATAAACCCTGATACCATCCATATTTGGTATCCCAAAAGTACACAAATCCCTAAGTGATCCTCTTTTCAGGGCCATAATGGCCGCAAATGGTTCCAAGACTTACCCTATAGCTAAGTTTTTAGACTTCAAACTAAAAAAAGTCTGGACAGAGCAAAATAGTATACTGAAAGACACCTTGGATTTGGTAAGGGGTATTAAACCAAATTTGTACAAGAAATAGTTGATTTTTTAACAACAGACATTGTAGACCTTTTTACAATAATATCTCACTCCACCAACCTTTCATGGATTGAAGAAGCCTTAGTGGACAATAAATGGCTTTCTAATGATGACTTTAAGGTTTGTTTGGAATTAATGGAACTTGTGTTGTGTAATATTTTTTTTATATTTTGAAGGGGAGTTTTTTAAACAGGAAAGTGGAGTACCAATGGGGGCCTGTTGTGCCCCAACCTATGCAAATATAGTGTTGTCCATTTGGGGATAGGCATTTTTACAGAAGTTTTTATTTAAGTCCAATTATGCTAAATGTTGGAATTATTACAAGAGATATCTGGACGACATTTATATTTTCTGGGTAGGACCTGAAGACACAATGTATGAATTTTTTAATTATATTAACCAGACCACAAACTTCCTTAAATTTACCCATAATATTAATAGGGACAGGATGGACTATTTGGTAGCTAAACACAAGATGGAGGAAATTCAGGGTTTCAAATCCAAGATTCACCACAAAGACACATTTTCCAACTCTTATTTACACTTCACTAATGCTCACCCTCACAAACACAAAAAGGAGCATTAAGGGACAATACATTAGGGTATCTAGGATGACTTCACAGGAGGATGATTTTTTTTAAATGAATGTAAAATCCTGTATAATATGTTTAAGGAGAGAAAATACCCTGAGAATATGATGGATGAGGTAATGAAAGAAGTGATGAATGAAAGGACAGGTAAATATAAATGTATTTTAGGGGTTGAAGAAAATGAGAATAAGAACAATACTTTGGAGCAAAGTGCAGTGAACAATGACGTGAACTACAAAGGAGCATATACCATGTACTTTAATAGTGATAATAGAAATAGCCAAAGATGATTAGTAACAATTGGAGGAAGTTTGCTAGCTTCTCAGATTTAGTACCTATTTTAAGGAACCTCTTAGATTTGTTCTGAAATAAGGCAAAAACATTAAAGAAATGTTAGAACCCAATCTGAAGATGAGAAGAGGGCAGAAAAGACCTGGTACTTTTAAGTGTGGGGCATGTGGACAATGCCCCTACATATCAAACAAGAAATTTATTTATGTAAAGGCAAGGTATATGTGGGTAGGAGCAACCACCAACTCAAATTGTAACAGTGTAAGGTTATATATTTAGTAGAATGTAAGGGCTGCAATGCTTTTTATGTTGGAAAAACTACATGTAAACTTAAAAGGAGAGTATATGAGCACCTATATGATGTACAAAAGAAAGATGCAAAGAATGTATTATATAAACACACTTTAGAATGCAAACAGGCTGGTTTTAGTTTTTTGTCCTAGAAGAAATACCTAAAGGCCCAAGAATGGACCATGGGAAACCAGAATAGAGTACAGCGAGGTCTATTGGCAGTTGGTGTTAGAAGCCAACAGGCCACCGAGCTTAAATGAAAATATATCCCTGGTACCCATTTTAAATTAAGAGCTGTTAGGACAATATTCTTATGGTTAGGTGGCATATATACACCTCCTTACAGTTTATGTATTTGAATATGTATGGTATCAACCCCTTGAGATACACAGAGTACATATAATTTTTCAGAAAATTTGTTCAGCACTTTTACAATGATTTTTTTAAGACTTTGCATAATTTATTTATACTTCAGACCATTAGATAGCATCACCATTCATGGAACTAATAGGTGTTAGGACATATTACCAATTTAATAAGATTTATACATATTTTTACAGGCTTTTCAAAAGATTTTTTATTGTATTTTATAGATTTTTATTATTTCAATCAGAGATGTTTTATAATTCATTTTTTTCTATAACTATTTGCATCCTTTATCTCCATAGTGGGAACTTAGGTAGCTTGAGAATGAATTGTAAGATTAAATAATTGTTTTATTGGATTAATTGTTTTGGTGATGGGATTAGGACATTTAAGAACAGAGTTTGCAATAGCATTATATCTGATGTTGTCCTGGTGCTTAGAGGATGAAAACGTGGTGATTTTGTTAAGCATTAATAAATAATTGTTTTTATAACTTTATAACTTTGGAAGTGGTGTCTCCTTTCATCTGGTGCCTCCAAGTCCCTTTTTTCAGTTTTAGTGGTTGCTGCTGGTTGTAGCCTTTGGGCACTTTGTTCTTTTTGCTTCTGTAAAGTTTATGGGAAGTTTTGCAGAAGTATGGTTTAAGAGACAAGTTCAGAAAAATGCAAGAGCAATGTCATTAATTGTAATTTGGAGCCAAAATATGGATGGAACATGGCTTAAAATAAGGTAGTCCTCTGAGCAGGCCTCTATTTGTCTTGTTAATGAACTTTATAATGCATCAAGTAAAAGAAGGGATAAAGGATGGAGCATGTGAGATTGCAGAGAGGTCCGATGAAAAGTTAAGAGAGAAAAAGCTTGAGACATAGTAACCGTGGAATTCTTTCAAAATATTATTCATGAAGAAAGTATATTTGTTGTATGTAGCTATTCTTGGGTAATTTAGTTTTGGGCAGTGTTCAGATTTCCCACTAACCTAGAAAATCAAATCTATGATTTTTGTTCTATTTTCTGGGGTTCTGGATTGAATGCAATAAAAAGATAGATTATGTATAATGATTATAAAAAAGGAAGGTTGAAACTGACAGATATTTTATGTTTTGCTTCACTAAATAAATATTATCTATTAAAAGAAATGAAATGTTGAGAATTACTTTAGTGAGGATTTTGTTAGTAAAATATAAGGTACTGCAGGAAAATGTGACAATGTGATCACTAGTAAAAGGAAGATTTGTAAAAGAGAATCTGTGATATGAATACAAAAAGAATATGGGAAAATGAAAAATAAATTTTGAATATTGAAATCATAAAGTAGGTAGGTACAAAGAAGTAAAGGAATGTTTCTTTTGTGTTGATGTATAGCAAGATGTGTAACAGAACATATACAAAGGAGATGAGGAATACATGGAGATTACGTATAGCTAAACTTTCACAAAAGGGGAAAATGAAACATAAACAGAAACAAGAAAGGATAGCATGTTTGAGGGTTGTAATGCAGATGATACAAAGGAACTCATATATTTGTATAGTGAAAGAATTGAAGGATTCTGTTGTAATGTGCTGAAACAGTTTGTCAAGGATTTGTCTATTGGGAGGACTATGGATAGTATAAAATATGCAGCTTATGAAAATTTGTTTAACAAAAAAGTCTATGTGATAGCACAATGTCTAGCTATTAATGGTAAATATGGACTGGATAGTAATGGAAAGTGCTGTATAATAAGAAATGGGAAAATGAAAATGTGTTGGAGAAATTAAAGAACTGGTTGTAAGAAGACAATGGGGGCATAGTTGTACATTTGTTCATATTGCTAAAAAAAATGTAGATATCTTTTCATATATTTTAAAGATCCCCTCTTCTTTTCATAATTGATTTATCTTTCATATCCATCTGAGCTATCACCAACTTGGGTAGATCTAAAGTACAGCCTACTTTGGATTGCAGCAATCTCTTTATGCTGCACTACAGTGTTAGTACTGGAAAATTAATGCAAGCACCTGGTGTGGGGCTAGAACCCCCAGCATTCTAATCTTCTAGCATCAAAAGCAAGAATGGTATCTGCTGAACCACTGACACTGACAGGTACCTTTTCATCGGGATTTTATACAGTGTTAGTACTGGAAAATTAATGCAAGCACTTGGTGTGGGGCTAGAACCCACAGCATTCTAATCTTCTAGCATCAAAAGCAAGAATGGTACCTGCTGAACCACTGACACTGACAGGTACCTTTTCATCGGGATTTTATACAATATAACTCTGAAAACTGGTATGCTGTAATTTCTCTAATGCCACTGGGTATCAGATCCCAAGCTGCAGGAGCTACCTTTTGAATGTTTTCTTACTCAAGGCTTTGCTAAACAATGGCCTGAAAAGAAAACGAGCTTCAACTGCATACTCGCTCCAGTCTTCCAGTGTTGATCATAACTGGAACTTTGATGTGCATGGGGAAAGTAACTACAATATAACAACCTGAAGGCTAGAGAATTCAGAAGGACAGTGGCTCAGAAAGTAACATGAAGCCATTTGTTATATGGAGTATTATGCAGTAATATTTGCTGTTACGTTTTTTGCTAGATTCATATAGTTTACAAGGCATAGTTAGCACATGGTACACAATCACCTTGCCAATACTCACTCTCACAGGGTACATCCTGCCTCCAGAAGGGCAAAACAAGTCAAGCTGATTTACAGTAAATCATCCAATTATCACAGTTTGCCTTAAGGGATTCCATTTTTTATCAGCATTTTTTTATATATAATGGAAAATTATCCTAGATATGAAGGAAATATTGAGTAATAATTCCATTTTTTTAGCATGTCTTATTTCTTTTTTAACAGAGATTTATGTCTGGCTTGAGTGTTTGTGGCACCATTTATTTTTTGGAGGTATAGAATATTAATGATGGCTTGGGTTCATTACAACAAAGAATGCTAGATGTGAATAAACTTACTGGCATCTAAAAGAGACAGTACAATGAGAGAGCTTCAAGCCTGTTTTGATAGCTTAGGATCTTTAATGCAGTGATTTTTTTTTAGTCATGCATCTCTGGAGTCTTTAAAGATGTTTGATTTATACTCTATAATTGGTCTGATCAGGGCATAGTACAGGAAAATAATAATATATTTTGATCTGGATGAGACACCTTTAGTTAATGATTGGGCTACACAGAAAGATTTCCTGACTTCTCTTGCTATATTGTGATCAAACTATAGAGAGTTTGTCTATGAAGATGCTGAAATCTCTGACAACTGAATCAGTCTGGAGTTGGGTGCTATGCGTACTGTAAGCTTCTGTCAAACTTTATTTATCAAAAGTGTCAGTGCTATGCTTGTTTAACTTAAGCCTATTTCCTATACACCACTGCTCCTTATGGCTTAGCTTTTGGTGTAATAACTCACTATTGGATACTGCGTTGAAAAAAATGCCCAGTTTTCAGCCTTTGGTAGATGTAATTAGCCATATGTCTAGGTAAGTGATTTGAAGGTCTAATAAGAAGATACCTCTCTGTTTGCTTTCTGAGGTGACACCTGATATTTTAACAATGTTCTTTAACTATGTAGGTTAACTTTGTGATGAAGCAACAAATTTTATTGACTGCAGTTTGAAAAGTGCATTTTGGCTAGAATTAACTGTTGTAACCTATGTCTCCTCTTGCTACTATACAAAGGAAGTGGATGTACTTATAGGCATATTTACATGCCATATTTATGTGTTAATATCAGACATTACTAACTTTAGACCTATAACAATCTTATGCCCCCTATCCAAAATACTTGGAAAAAAGCTAGATATAATGGCAAACTAGTCGCTTCCTTATTTCTAGATTGTCTAAATCCTTCAACACAGTTTGTTACAGCAAACTTTTACTTCAAATGTCCCCCTGAGGTCTCTCTCAGCACACCCTTCTATAGTTCAAAAGCTACCTATCCGATAGGTATCACTCAATAAATGGCACTCCACCCTCTGTGTATCCTTGGTGCCCTCCTCTTTAACATTACCACTAACACCATCCACACATCCACACAGCAGGTCTCCCTAATACAGTATGTAGACAACTCCACAATCATTTGCACATCTGACAATACGTAGGTGAGATCGCACTCATTTGCACATTTGACAGTGTGGCACACCTCCAAAAAATTACTCAAGAAGCTTTAACAGCAACTGAAACATGGCTTTGTAACTCACATCTCATGCTTAACCATAAAAAAAACAAACTACTTCTTCCCCCAAATCCCTCTCTCATGAAAAAACAAAATTTAAAGTCCTCTTTATTAGCAAATTATTAGGGATGATAGTAGATGATCATTTTAAATTTGACCAGCATATACAACAAAATCGCATAAGAAAAAAACATCAAAAATTAGGGATGATTTATAAAACGTTCTCACTGATACAACTAAAGCTACACTTCCTACTACTTATCTCCTCCCCACACTTCTTTATTTTGCTCCCATCATTACAAAATTAAAGGCATCACAAAAATCAAAACTGCTATAACAAAGTTGCTAAATTTGCAGCAAATACATCTTTCAAAACCCACCACTGTACATCACTAAAAACCCTAAATTGCTTAGAGCTACCCCATCAACTAAAATATACAGAGCTTCTTACCCCCTATAAAATTATCCAGAGTATATCTGCTTGTCCAGCAATAAATAGCATTCTACACAACTATATTCCTAGTTAGTCATTATGATCCAATGACCAAACCTAACAAATCTGCTGGGCATTGTCTGTACTTCTACCATGTTGTTAAGGCCTGGAAGTTCTTATCGCTATCCATCAGTTCAGTAACTTCCCTCCTGTCCTTCAAAACCATTCTGAAAGGCTTTCTAGCCAAAAGCTGTTCTTGCCTCAACACCAGGATAAACTATATTCCTAAATGTGGACAAATACCTATTCATACCTACATCTCCTTACTCTCCCTTCTTCACTTACTTCCTTACTTCTATCAATTTCTCTCCACTGGCTTTTCTCTAAATATATCATAAGCCTGTTTTTCTCTAACTTCATATTGCAATTTCTGTTTGTATTTTATTAACTTACCTTTAATTTCTCTGTAAACTAGCTAAAATTTCTGTAATTATTAAATCATTGTCATATAACTTGTATCTATTCTTAACCAATGTTTTCATATTATGTCTAATTTGGTACAATCATTTAAACCATAGTTGTTGTTGTATCTTTCGGCTTTTCCCGGTTAAGGGTCGCCACAGCGGAACTCCGGTCCGCTAATGATTGGCAGTAGATTTTTACATGCTGGCTTGCTGGGCCTAATGCACAACCTTCAAAGAAGGAATGCCCATTCATGCATGTCACCACACAGAAGACGCTCTAACTGAGAATCGAACGGGCAACGTCTAATTGTGAGGCGACAACGCTACCGCAGCACCACCACCACAGTATTTAATTGTTTTTGCATTATTTTTAAAAACTGCAAAAATATTATTCTTAAAATGTTTTGAAATACTTTGGAGCTTTTCTCACCAGGTCTCTGCTGAAAATGGGCCCGTACCCAGTCGGACTCTCCCAGTAGTCAAATATCAATACAAATAAATAAATAAGTAAATACAATATTTCAGTAGGTGCAAGATTGGATTATTATTTGTTTGGGGTGGATGGAATGTTTGATGCTGGTTTAATAGAAGGTCCAGGTACTTCTGCCCAGTTACTAAAGAGGTATGCTAGTATGTAACGGGTCTTTTATTGAGATGATGGAGTCACATTAAGCTTTAAGTGGGTATTAAATGGTATCACAGTAGATCTATTAATATTAATCACAAGATACTTGCTTTTCATCCAGTTCACTATGTAGCTAAATTCCTTTTTGAGTTTAGCTCTGAGCTTGAGAATAAAGGTTATTGTTATGGATAATAATATCATTAGCAAAGACTATGAGGTTGATAAAGGGGTTCTTAAAAAGGGGGCTACTTATGAATGCTGAGAACAGAAGAGGTTCCACAGGACTAGAGGCAATTCTGAAATATAGGGTTGCGCTGGAGTGCCAAAGTCCCATCTCATTCAGTATTTCATTATTATAAAATAGAATCACTGTGGTCATCTGGTAAGTTTTATTTATGACCCAAGTTCCTAAGAACACCTGACCATCTGTCAATACTGGGAATGACATTAATTCAGAAATTTCAACAGAGTGCAAGTATGACTTAAAATAATTCTCCAGGGATAAGCACAAAGTCACTGCGGAGTGACAGAACAGTGACAGAGCACAACAGATTTATTAAAAGGCTATTAAAGTGAAACAGAAGGGGAAGATGCATATGCCAGAAATTCAGACTTTGTTACAGCTGTATTAGTAGCTAGCAAAAACAGTTTTGAACTAATAGATGATGTGGTCCATAAGGAGGAAATGAAGGTATGTAGGAGACGCAAATGATCCAAAATAGCTCCAGGAATGCTGGTGAGATCCAACTAACTACAGAATGAAATCAGAGATATGGTGAGTACCATCAGCACAACAGTGAAGGGACAACAAAGAGAATGAAGTTGAATTAATCATTTCTAGTATAGCCTTATAATGATGGAGCTATTGGTGAAGGGTAGAACTGATGTCTGCCAACATGGAGTCATTGTGTGCCTTGTATTCTGGGAAGGGTATAGAAGTATGGAATTCTGACACCAACTGTGACTTAGATGGAAGCAAGAAGGCATGCCTGCTAAAGCAGCATTGCATAACCAAACTTGAAACCAACAGTATGGCATTTCTTTACATGGGATAAGTCATCAAATAGTCAGATTGCTTGTAAGATTTGCAAAACTAAAGCAAAGAGAACAGGCTGTGAACATACATGGTGCTGGAGAAGGTGTCAGTTACTGTTGCACCTTTTTATTAACATAATTTTTACTGGGATTTTACACTTTTACATGCAACTATTTTCTTTAATTGGTCCCTAACTTTGGCTTCCATCTGTTTCCTAGGTTGGTTCCCCATATCTTGTTTCATTCCATATATTTTTTCACCCGTTAGCATTCCCAGTACATGAGTAGTATTCCTGTTCCTATTTCTCTGTATTGCTAACATTTCATGTCCTTGCCTCTTTTGTCTTCTGTACAACAGTTGGGTTTTGTACCATCTGTCCAAGATTGTCATTTTCACTTCCCATAGATGGATCCAAGGGTTTTATTTCCCCTACCATTTTTGACACTTCCCATTCACCCTTAACTGCTCCTCATCTTTCAATATTTGTTCATCTTATCTGTCTCCTCATTACTGATCAAGCCTGCTCTCCATTTTCCTCTCCATCCTTCCCATTTCTTTATCATGCCGACTCTCGTATAATTTCCTTGTGATTTCCTGTTCTCAAGCTTCAAGTTTCTGGCTGTTTTTAGAGTGTGTCTTTCATTGCCCTTTTGTAGCCATTCTCCCTTTCCATCTGGCCAGAGCTTTTCCCATCTGCCTCTTCCATTGAAACATATTCCTATTTCAATATTCTTTACTATAATCTGCTATAACTTTGTTACTCCTTTGCCCTTCATTCCCTTTGCTTCTCTCTCTCTTTCTCTCTCTGTTACTCTCTTCCTTTCTCATAGCTCTTCTCCTATGCCTGTGTTTCAGCTTTCCTTCCAACCACCTCTAGGCTCTCCTGAATGACCTTATCTACTCTTTTTGAGCCCCTTGATCCATTTCTCCTCTTGCTTTTCACTGTTTTTGTACATCTCTGTTGGCCCCTTTTTCCCTTCTTCATTGGTGTGTGATATATGCCATGTCATATATCATTATGAGTGGTACTTCCTAATTCTCAACAGTCAGTTAAAGAAATTCTGCTTCAGGATTCCTTGCAAGCAGACCTAGAGACAGATGCCTTTTCATTCTCATCGATGAGAACATTCTGCTATGCCTTTCCACCCTTTCCACTGATTACCATGGTCATTGTAAATATTCACAAGGACTTCCCAAGGATAACTGTGCTGAATCCCAAGTAACAGTGGTTTTCTCTTCTTTTGAAAATGGCCAAAAGCAATTGTCACATGCTTTCTCACAGAGTGGGCTTACTTACATGTGACGGGGTTGTTTGAAACTTCACAAACCTTCAACATCTTTAGCCAACTGCCTGGAAGACAGAGTTTAATACCTTTTGGGTAAATCTTTTCTAAAGATATGCAGCAGGTATTAAAGCAGGCTAGGAAAACTACTACTAGAAAATCATACATGGGTAAATTGAAATTATTTTATAGTTGGTACCAAAGTAAAAGGAAAGACCTTTTTAAGACTCATGTCTCTGGTTCTTCAATATTTGTGAGTTATTTTCGTATGGCCTTCCTTACTCTTCTGTCAAGATTTACCTCTCAGCCATATCTGTTAGTCTGCCCATAGGGTCCCCCTTTTCTTTCTTTCCATCATCAAGTCAAACACTGTTTGAAGGGGTTCTGCATTTCTATTTACCTAAAAACAATTGGGTCCTTCTTCGGATTTCAGTTTTGTTCTGCACAAACTTACACTTTTTGCATTTGAACCAGCTCATGAGGCTGAATTGAAGTTCTTAACTTGAAAACAGTGTTACTCGTTGCTTTGACCTGTTCAAGAATAGTATATAAATTACAAGCTCTTATAATGTGTCAACCTCATCTCATTTTTATAAGGACAGAGTATCTTTAACAAAAAAAACTTCAGTTATGTCTAAAGTGGTTTGAGTTCACTTTGAGTCAAGATACTAATGTCCCTGTTTTTTTCTCCAAATGTAAAAACTGAGGTAAAAAAGATTTTACATAACTCTGGATTTCCACAGGTAACTTGGATATCATTTGACAGGACTAAAACCTTTAGGAGTTTGGATTAACTGTTTAGTTCCTGTGGAGGTAAGAAAAAGGGGAAGTCAAGGTCAAAGCAGACAATTTCCAAATGGTTATTTCATGTTATTTTTTTTTGTTATTCTTAATATAACAAGTCACTTACAGGCAAGGCCAAGGCCCATTCTATCAGGGCTTTGGCCTCTTCTGTGGCTTTTTGGAAAGGGGTGGACTCTACAAGAATTCTAGAGGCAGCAACTTGGTCCTCTGTACATACCTTTACAACACATTACAAAATTAGATTCTTTTTTAGGTCCAGAGCAAGTTATTTTAGGACTATTCTTCAAGGTTCCTGGAGTGTGACTTTACTTCCTCCTCCCTTTCCTTCTAAGCCCTGGTAATCTATCCATACAGTTTAGGCTACTGCAACCATGATGTAATGATGAGCATAGTACAACTGTGTAAATTAACTTAGCATAACATTAGATGTTCAAATAAATCACTGTTGCAGTAGGGACACCCCCATCACCCTTTTTGTGTATGCTTGTTTTTGCCAGGCTATGGATATTTCTATTTACCTTTTTTTCCTAGTATATACTTAAAAAACAGGGCACTGGCCTCCCTTACTCTGAGACAAGAAAGCTCTGAAGGATTGTCACCTAACTACTGACTTTATATGCCTCTCCTTGGGTCTCTCAGCAGTTAGGTAGTGTGGCAGGTGCTGTGAAGCTTTGGATGTTGGCCAGGTTTCATCCTTGGTGGGATACCAGAAAGGCTCATCCAGACTCTGCTACACTTTGCTGTGAAGGAAAGGTTAGTTTGCTGTTATTTTTTGTATTTCTGTATTGCCTTTCTATATTTTGAATACTGTAGTTTGTTTTCTTTACCTTGTGTTTTGCTTGCATTCTGTTTAACAGCATATTAAAACTTCAAAAGAGACCACAGCTCTCTCTGTTCTGAGTCAGGCAGAATTTTTCCCTCCCTCCCACCCATTTAAGTTGTCTTGTTAAATACCACTGTCTTTCTAGTTGCCCGCCTCTTATGTTAATCTGACCATATATCTCATTTCTCTCTACTTTCACTGGCTTATGTGAGTAATCACAAAACCATCACTTTTGAAATCCCACCCCTTCAATTATTTAAATTTATTGGCCATCCTACAGTATTTCATAGTACCAAAATACAAAAGTAACCACCCCTTTCAGTCCATCTTGCTGTTTTAAAAATAGTAACTCTCCACTAAACCTTAACTTTTTAAACAGGTAAAACTCAAGTTACCTACTTTCATATCTAACTTCTCTAGTGCACACTGCAGAGTGCATTCTTTTCAATCTTAAGCATCCCTGTTACTAGCACTTTCTCTAATACCTAAAAAGATCATCTCTACTTGACTCCAAGTAGACTTTTCTCTATCTGTTAAACCTAGCACTTGCTCCTACAGTACTTATTACCTTGATACGGCACTCTTATAGATAGCACCCCAAAAAGGCAAACCCCCATTTCTCGGTCACTCCGTCCCCGGAATCTCTTTTAAAGTTTAATTTGTCTAGTCCTTCTAGCATGTCGAGGGATCAGTTGCTAGTGTCCTCTCCTGCTCAGCTGGTGAACCTGGGAATATTGAGGCAATGTTACAATTGCCTCATGTACACAGACAACCCTCTCCTCCTCCCACAAAACACAAATACATGCGAGAGATGCAACTATACGGCCAAACTGGAGGCTGAGCTCTCTCAACATAGGACTGGCAAGACCAGTCAGGAGGAGAAGGTTATCACACACACTATAGACCCAGTCTCACATAGTACCATCACAACCTCAAATCATACACATAAACACACAAAGACATACTCGGCTCTGATCAAAAATCTACCAAAACAGCAGAGGCCACCAAAGCAGACACCCAAACAACCACCACCTCAGAACACAACACCTGCAACACATAGACCTCACAGTCAGAGTGTCAAACAGTCACAGCCCTTAAGGCCAAACACAATGCCAGACACACTAGTCATTGGTGACTCCATAGTCAGACACACTGACGTCCCGCTCACCAGACTGAGTAAGGAGAAGGTCACAGTAAGCTGCCTGTCGGGCGCTAGAATCCGCCACATAACGCAAGCACTCAGGTCTCTCAACAGCAGGTACAAATATGACTCAGTCATTGTCCACGCTGGTGTAAACGACCTGAGACGTACCTCCTTGGACTACATGAAAAGAGACATTGAGGAGCTCTCTGATTATGTAGCCCAGGCAGGTATGACCCTGACCTTGAGCAGTATCCTACCTTCACCAAGAATGATGCCACAATACAGAGATAAGATGATCAGCTTTAACAATTGGCTTAAACTCTGGTGTCATTCAAAGGGGATCCAATGTCTGTCTGCCTGGGATGACATGCTGGACAAGCCACGCTGCTTCGCAAGGGACGGCTTGCACCTGTCACCCCTGGGATTCCGGATATTGGCAAACGCTCTTGCCACCCCCATAGTGCCTTTTTTAGGCAAGGCTCAAATTCTAAACCTACCACCCTAGAACACAAAAAAGGAAAAAACTAAGGGTAATGCTGCTCAATGCCAGAAGTCTAAATCTCAAAATGCACGCACTCGAGGCCCTTCTCAGTATGGAGAACATCGATGTCTGTGCAGTGACAGAAACCTGGTTCAAGGCTCCTGAGAGCACCCCAGCACTATCAGGTTTTACCTCTTATCATGCGTTCCGGCCCCAAAATCCGGACAATACCAAGAAAGGAGGGGGGTATCCATATTCATCAAAGACACCCACACCTCAAGACTGGTGGCAACGCACGATGCATCGGAGACCATCCAGGTGCAATTAACCATAGGCAAGACTGCTCTGCAAATTGTAGCATGTTACAGGCCACCCTCACAAACTCAGGAACCTCACATGGCCTTCCTGAAAACACTAGAGGGGATAAATGTATCACCAAACACCATCATACTAGGTGACTTCAATTACCCTAATATAGACTGGGAACACTACTCAAGCCCAAACACCCTAGCCCAAAAGTTCCTGGAATTCATAAACTCAAATGCCATGGAACAACTAGTCACCATCCCCACAAGAGGAGAAAACATACTTGATGTCATCATCACGAACATGGGAGCACAATGTTCAACACCGAAGTATACCCCTCACTGGTGAGATCAGATCACAAACTAATCTCGCTGGAGGTCCTCATCCCACCCCACCTGAAATAAAAGACCACAGTAAAGAACTTCTCAAAGCCGACTTCACACTTCTAAAGACTAGTGTGGTCTCCTTTAAGGCCCCGAGCCGACGGAAAACAGTACTCAAGCCGCTGAATCACTTACAAATGCCTTCTACCAGCACCTGCAGGACTGCATGGATAAGGCAATCCCAAGCAAAACAAAGACTCTTTGTACCAAAGGCAAGCGTCCACTCTGGTGGACCCCAGCCATAAACAAACTCTACAACAAAAGGAGGAAGCTACTACACGATAGAGCAAAATCCTTAAAAGGTAAGACACCCTTGATCACTATAAGTAAAAAACTAAGAGCTCTCATAAAATCATCCAAAGCAAATTTTGAGAGAAAAATAGCTAAAGACTCAAAAGACAATCATAAGGCCTTCTTTAGCTATGCTAGAAACCTGGGAGGAAACTCCCAGATATGCTCAGAACTAGTTCAAAATGATGTGAAGATTACTGATCCTACAGACATTGCCAACATACTGGCTGACAGGTTCAGTGCAAACTTCTCCCCTCCCCCAAAAGGAGAGATATCTATACCAAGCGATTGCAGCCCCCCAAACATCTCCAACGCCCAAGTGAGAACTGCTCTCTCCAAAGGAAAAAACACAGCATCCATGGGACCTGATGTTGTCCCCGGCTGTGTGCTCCACGAACTCAACGAGGAATTAAACCCACAGCTAGGACAGCTGTTTAATCATAGTCTTACCTCTGGATACGTACCCAGGAGTGGCGCACTGCAACTGTGGTCCCACTTCACAAAGGCGGTGCCTCCACCGACCCTGGAAATTACCCGCCCATTAGCTTGACAAGCCTTATCTGCAAAGCCATGGAGAGGATCATAATGGACCTCATAAATAAAGACATAGGGAATTTGCAGACTTTGGATCCATCCCAGTTTGGCTTTGTCAAAGGCAGATCATGCCTTCTAAACTTGGTTGACTTTTTCAAAACAGTCACCAAAGCCATTGATGAGGGAAAGGCAGTCCATACAGCCTACCTCGATCTGGCGAAGGCCTTTGATACAATACCCCACTCGGGTATCATTGAAAAACTCATCAGCTTAAATGTTAACCCATACATCACAAGATGGGTTGCAAACTGGCTGAGTGACAGAACCCACAGGGTCAGAGTTGCTGGCGCCATGTCAGACTCAAAGCCTGTCACAAGTGGTGTACCACAGGGCTCAGTCCTGGGCCCACTCTTGTTTGGCATCTACTTTTCCAAGTACAAGCAAACACAGGAGGGTTATGGCTGACAAAGTTTGCAGATGACTGCAAACTGGGCGCCATAGTAGAAAACACATCTGACACAGATATCCTTCAGAAGGGTCTCACAGAAACGGATAACTGGTGCCAGAGCCATGGCCTAAAGTTAAATGCCAAAAATGCATAGTCATACCCTTCGGGAAAAACAAGGTTACCCCTAGCTACCAAATAGGTGGCAATCCACTGAGTACAGAAGAAGTTATCAGGGACCTGGGGACCCAGGTTGATAGTAGTCTGTCATTCGACACCCATGTAGCTAAAGTAGTTAGGAAGACCTTCTACATTGCCCACCTTATCATGAAGGGATTCTCATCTAGATCAAGGGAGGTCATAGTCTCCCTATACTCATCACTCATCAGACCAATGATTGAGTACAATGCCCCATTCGGAATGTATCTGACCCGACACTTGCAGCAGCTGGAGAGGCGACATAAGTTCCTCACCAAAAGGATAAAGGGTCTCAAAAATCTGTGGTATGCTGTCCGCCTGGAAGAACTCCAGCTCTATTCAGTCGCCACCGCTTGCTCAGAGGTGACCTTTGCCTAACATACAAGGCCATGTCAAACCCAGATTTGATGAATATGCTTCACCTCAAAAAATCTAGATCCATCAGAGCCACAAGGGCGGAGACTTAAACCTCGACACGGCTATTAATAGGACGTGCTGGAGGGATAGATTCATCACCCAAAGACTCCCCATGCTGTGGAATAAAATCCCGGTATATGTGAGGCAGAGCACCTCGCTGGCCTTGTTCAAGAGAAATCTTGACCAATGGATGGGAGATCGCAGATATACCCCAGGGATTACCTCAGTGTCACTGCTCAACAGAGGCACAGCAAAATAATGGGTATAGTTCCCCATACTAAAGGGGTGGCGAAAGCCACAAAACTATGGGCTAGGCTTGTAAATGCCCTCGGGCAGATAGCCTAGTATGAACCTATGAACCTATGAACCTATATATCATCTTAAGCTACTGTAACAGTGATCTGTTTGAACATCTGCTCTTATGGTAAGTTAACTTACACAACCATATTATATCCCGTCCAGTTATCTGGGCAGATCCAGAGGTCCCACAATGCTGTCTTGTATATATTTCTTTAGCTGGCATTCAACTTAAATTAACTTGAACTTCATCTTTCTCTTACAGCATATAAATAAGCTTTTTGCTTCTTCCTTTTTTGTTGTTGTTGTAAAGTATACAGCAAAATGTATTGGCTGAATGCCCATTTGATAAATGAATTCTTGTATAATTGTTTCTTGATCAAACAATAATAAGTGCATCACATTTCTTAGTCTTAAGGTTGGCGTTCAAATTTCTCATTTTAAATATTGTTGCAAACTATTATGTAATCATGTAGCTTCCTTTGTTCAAACCTTTTTGTGATAGCATCTGTAGTAAATAACCTGATTCAATGTAAATACTTTATTTGATACTCAAGACTGCATTCTGTGAAACTGTAGTTTCTGTCCAGATGTCCTAGGTTGCAGCTGTAAAGAATCTAGTGATCAGTCATTTTAACAAGTTATCAAAATGTAATTAATAAATTAATTAATTAATAAATGGCTTAAAACAAATATAGAACATGAGATGCCAGTCAGAAAATTAATACTCTTGACAATCCAGAGCATCTTAAGTATAATTCCACTACATAAAAAAACAGTCCCTGGAATTCAAAAAACTCCAGGTAGGCTATATCTAACAGCTGATCTCTTTCCAACACTCTCTGTTATAAAATAATGGTTGTCTGGTAGAATTTCATGGCCATAAATTCATGCTGACTCTTTGTCTAGCCCATGAACCTTTCTTATAGGTTCAATGGTGATTACTAGGCTTTCGACTCCATGGGCCATTTAAAGCCCAGCCATGCTTCCCAAATGTACTGAACAAGTTTTGATATTCTGTGGTTATTTGAAAGGGTATATGTAGACTTGGACATGGGTAGTCAAACAGTTACAGGCTGCCTCTGTCTATGGTATCAGGGGATGCTTTGTAGGTCAGGCATACATTTTCTTTCTATTGTTTGTAAGACAACTAGTACATGGATACAGCATTGACACTTATTTATGCTCTGTAATCTTTTTGTAACCTGTGTGGAAACTCATTTGTTGCATATATCTGGTTAAATACATACTGAAGGTAGCACTGTACTCAGTGACTGGTCTGATGAAGGCTGAGTACAGCAGAACAATGACAGCCTTGGACCTAGTTGCTATACCCTTGCATATAAGTTGCACGGCACAGAATGATTTTCTTATTACCCCAGATACACAATGGTCAAAGGCCAGGTAACTGTCTATATATGTTCCCAATTCTGTGACCACTGTGTCTACTCTTAGGTGTGTATTATTAATGTGGTGGTTTCCAGGCTTAGCCATTTTTCCCAAAGGATACTATTATGCACTTCATGGCATTGAATTTTAGACCGTGGCTCTGGCACCAGTTATTAGTCTATGTCAGGCCTTCTTGGGGGTATTTGTGGCATTGGGGGTTTATATGACTGCTTGTAGTTTGCAGTTATAGGATCATAGGAGGTTACTAGGCTAAAGTCCATAGAGTCTTTTCAGCCTATTTATGCATACCCCAAATTTTCCCAGTTATCAGAACAACTTTGGTATATGCCTGTGACTTATGGTATCTACAAACTGCCCCTGTCCATAACAACCATAGGTGACAAGCCAGGGTGAATTTACAATCTCCCACCTATTGGCCCAAATTGTGCTTGAATAGGCTTAGGGAAGAGCTCTGTTTCACATGAATGTGGAGTCTGCTGCAGAGAAGGGGTTATTTCTGAGACATATAGCTATCCTTCCAACATGATTTGTTTATGTCACAGCCAAGCCTTATATCCTTAAATTGGGTAATTCTAGTGCTGTTTGTTTTGTGAATGTGTAGCAGACCCATCAGGACTGGACTGGAGAATGCCTTCCAGGTTAGGCATAGATTGCCCCTTAGTAGTTTGAGTAGTCTGTAATAGACCGAGTACACGGACAGAGCTTTGAGGCAGTCCACATAGGACATATTATTTACACCATGTATTCTTTTAGTGATGACCTGTCTGGCCGCTCCAGTAGTTGCAAATGCCTGGTCAGGTATGTGCTGAAGGGTGCATTTTACTCAATTACTGGTCTAATGAGGGCTGAGTATAGTGGGGCTATAATCTCCTTAGATCTGGATGCCATCCTTACTTATAAGGTGAGCCACATAGAAAGATTTTCTCACTTCTATGGGCACATAGGGATCAAAGTTTACATTACTGTCAATCTGAATTCCCAAGTCCCTTACCACTGGGTCTACTCTTAGGGGAGTGTTATAAATGATGTAATTTGCAGGGGTGATCATCTTACCAAAGGATATAATTATGCATTTTTTCATTGAGTTTTAGGCCATAGTTCTGCCACCAGTTGTTTGTCTGTGTCAGATCTTCCTGGAGGATATTTACATCTTTGGGGGATTCAGTGATTGTAACAGCTTGCAGTCAGCGAATATGGTTAGCCAAAGGCCCTCTGTATTTGCCATGACTTCAGAGAAGTATATTCCAAACAGGTGAGGTCCCAGTTCTGAGCTGTATGGGACACCACTAGTAATAAACCTTTCTGTCCTATCTGTGAGCCAATTGGCTATCCGTCTGGAGACTTAGGGATTTATGTCTATATTTGTGAGTTTGTCTATAATATCCATATAAAGTATTGTGTCAAATGCCTTTGCCAGGTCAAGGTAGGTGGCATGTGCTATTTTCCCTCATCCATGTCTCTAGTGACCTTCTTGAAGAAGGCCAGCAGCCATGACCTGCCCTTGTTGAAACTGAACTGGAATGGGTCCAATGTCCAATGTTTGAAGATTTCCTATATCTTTGTTTTTCAAGTCCACAACAATTCTTTCCAATGGCCTGGGGGGGGGGGGGTATTTGTGTTTTTGGTGGAAGTTTATGACTGCATCTAGTTTGCAGTTGTCTGCAAATTGAGTCAGCCAGGAGGCCTTGAAATTGGCCTTGACTTCAGAGAAGTAGATGCCTAAAAGGAGGATCCTCAGCACTTCATGGACTCCACAAGTGACTCGCCTCCTTCCCTATCCTAACTTGGATCCTATCTGAGACAGCTGGCTATCCAATGGGTACATAAGGATTTATACCTAAATTCATGAGTTTGTCTACACCCCTACAGTAGGTTATTTTGTCAAATACTTTTGACAGGTCAGGTTAGACATTATCCACCATTTTGCCCTTGTCCATTACTTTGATGACCTTCTTGAAGAAGTCCTTCAGGTTGAGTTGGCATGACATCCCCTTGACAAAATCAAATTGGGTTGATCCAGTGTCTGAAGGGTTCTTATGTCATTGTTTAGCATTTTCATGATAATTCTTTTAATGACTGCATATCAGACTAGTCAGGGTTATGGATCTGAACTTACCTTGGTCCATAAATGGTTTACCCTTTTGCAGAAGGATGACAGTTGCAGCCTGTCATTTGGTTGACATCAAACCTGTCTGGAGGCTATGGTTAAACAATGTTTCACACTATTAAGGAGACATCCTGAGATATTATTGGGGACCATCAATGCAGCATTTTTGGCCTTGGAGAGTGCATTGTGGAACTGTTCTTCAGCGATAGGAGAGTTATGGTTGAAGGTATTTCCTGAGGAGGGGTAAAAGTAAAGCTAAATTTTGTAGATTTGTATAACTTTTGTCTCAGTATAGGTGACTCCATTTACAATTATCTTTGCAAATTCTTGTGTATTGCCTTTGAGGCTGTGGACATAGGTGAAGAATGCCTTCTGAATGCCCATGGCTTGGGAGTCTATTTTATCCTATATTTTGCTTTGGTAGACTTGATTAGCCTCCTGAGTTGCTTGATTATATAGAGGGAATTTTTACCTTGCTGGGCATTACATTTCTGAATTTTTGTTATGATTTTCTTCCTTTTGTTATACAGCCCACTGATGTTTGGATTCCACCAGGGTGTCTTGTTTTTGAGTTTGTCCTGTGCTTATTCCGGGAAGGTACAGCTGTCTCTCTGCAGCCATTAACAAGATTTTACAGGGTTTCCATGAACAATTCTGCATAGGCAATAGTGTTCTCAGGATTTAGGAGGCTTGAATGTAAGGATAAATAAATAAAATGAATAAATGGGCATCCTTCTCCTGGAAATCACATTACAAAATGCTAGCAGCAGGACCATGTTCATGTCTCATTTTGGTAGAAGATACTAGCAACAAACTAGTCCTCTGTAATAGGACAATCCATCCCTGTACATACCTGTGGTGGATATAGTGCTCTTATTGCCTGGCTAATGTATGTGTTACCCTGGGCTGGTGGGTTCAGTAGTCATATGCCCCCATACATATTACCCCCCATCATACAACACAAGAGCCATATCACTGGGTAGTTCCAATGTAGCACCAAATGTCAACAGCAAGGTTGACTGTCTTGCCCTATATAAATCTGTTGCCATATACACCTTTTGTATATGCCAGCATGAGTAGACAGCTGATGTATCTATTGCCATAGATACCCTAACAGCTGTCATCTGACATAACACCACAGCTGTCCTTTTGATTATAGCAGTGTCTTGGTACGTTACTGTTTTGTCTGTAATGGTCATTTTACCAATCCCAATAGTATACGGTCTATAGTACTTTCCATATTTTTACAGGTGTCTGCATGCCTGAAGGATAAGGTGGATGGCAGAAGCTGGACAATTTTGGCCCTGCTGAAAATGATTTCATAGATTCCTAGTAAGTGCTAGGCAATATGTCAACAGACCATTAAAAGCCTGTTAATTAACCCATATTCAAAAGTTTCCTCCAACATCACAGAGGGCAGTACAAGACAGACCAGGGGAGAATGTGAGGCTGCATCTCCAATTATTTAAGTTTACATTGAAGGTGATAAGGGTGCTACCCTACCTGATATGTAGCAGAGTATTTTCCAGACATTCATAGGCTCATAGGCAGTTACTGGGCATTTGCCCAAGAGACCACTGATGGGCCTAGCCCAGTTTTTTGTTGTTCCAAAGCACTGTTTTTTCCGAACTACTGCAGGTATACAGTGGTCAGAAGATAAAGAATTATAAACAAGAGTGATTAGTTCCCTTACAAGAACATCTCATTGGAGGGATGTGTCACTTATATGGTATGATATTCAAATGTTTTATTTACCAAAATGAAATATTCTACATTTTTTCACAGTTAATTTGAGACCATTGTCCTTGCGATAGCAAATCAATGAAGAGTTGAATAACGATACTCAGTTTGCAAACAATTGCAAATGTAGATAACCATTGTGAACGAATGTTGGCCTGAAGGTCTGAGAAATAGTTGCCAAAAGGGAAAGGGTCCAATAATGAAGCTTGTGTTACAGCACTAATAATTTTGTTTTGTTTTCCGAATAGCACTTGTAACTCTCAATCACATGGATTCAGTTTGACAATGAGTTAGCTGTCAACTGCACAATATAAGGATTTACATTCAGATTTAAAAGTTTGTCAGTCATTCCCACATGGGTGAGTAGTGTTTAGGGCCTTAGCTAAATCCAGATATGCAGTATATAGTATAGTATAGGGGTAATATATAATTATCGGCCATGTGGTTGGGTAAGGCCAGTCTAATACCAAATGGGATAGGGTAATTCAATCACCAAATAAGAAACTGGCTAAGCTTATACTTGCCTGCAAAGGCAGCTAACCTAGTACTTACCTATGAATCTATGAACCTATGCACTGTGTAGCCACTATCCATTGCTTTCGTGACTTACTCAAAGAAATTAACAAGGTAAAAGAGGCAGTATCTGTCTTTTCCAAAGCTGAATGGATAAGGGCCCACGTATAAGAAGTTCCAATGTCTATATTAATGAGGTCTGATCTAGTGCATTTCATAACTTTACAAAAGAGACTAGACAGACTAATGGTCTATAGTTACCATCCCTGTGTAATGGCATTGCACTGGTTGTTTTCCAGGCTTTGGAAATAGAGCCATGGAAGAGGCTTAGATTAAAGTGGTTAAATAAGGGTTCAGATATGGATTATTTGCTACTAATAATCAAGCAACCTGGTATGTTATCAAGACCCATGTATAAAGTGTTCTTAACTTTTCCAAGGGCTGAGAGGACTTGTTCTGCAGTAATTATATGGGTGGCTGGGATTTGGGAATCTGTGGAACAACTATAACTGTTGGTGGAGTAACTTCTGCACTAAATATGCCAGTTAGGATATTATTCCTGTCACACGTGCTTAGGACATATGTATGGTGCATGTTGGGAAGAAGTGATGATGATGACCAGACCTTACATGATCAGTTTGTGCTGGCAGTGGCTCATGATATAAGTGCCATGGGTGGATGCAGCTGCACTATACTGTAATTTCATTATTGTGTTGCCAATATGCTATACCATGCCAAGGCAAAGGCTTTTGAGAGATTGGCTTTGGCTAAAGAGAGACACCAGGGAAGAGCAGGCTGACAAAGTTAGAGGAGTTGTTGAAGTCCCTGCAAGGGGGGGGGGGGCAATGGTTCTGGTGTTATTCTTGGAAAAGTGGATGCTAACATCTGGATGAAACCAACCACATCTTATTGGATGATATACCAGGCTAGTACCTCTCACACTAGACTTCTGTACAGCTGTACTGCTCATACACATTGTAGGCGGACCACAGCAACACCTGCCTTTGCATTATTTTAGGTACATCTGGTTTCCTGCCATCTTAGGATGGCAGGATAGGTAGTTATTTATTTATTTATTCCTTTAATTCATTAACTGAGGTAGAGCACAGTTCAAGAATGACCACTTACTCAGTCTAGGGACAGATGAAAAAGAAGAAAATACAACAGCAAAGAAAAAGTAAATGTATACAAGCATGTTACACACAGTCAAAGTAAGCAATAGTGGGGGCAGAATGAGAAACTGATGAAACAAAAACAAAAAAGTATAGAATATATGCAACAGTAATACAAATGATGTACAAGATAGTCAGGTGTAGGGAAAGTGACGAAGTTGAGATTAGTGGAAAAGTGGATACACTGCTGCTACTGTATATTCTGTTTCTGTAAGTTAAACATACATTGTAAAGTGCAGAATGATATTTATGGTAAACTGGTGAAACTGCTACATAGCTGCAATATTGTCTGGTAATAGGATAGTCTAACTAGTTATACTGACTGCTGCTGAATAAGACTGGTTGCAGAGTCTGAATGTATTTTTTTTGATGACTTCTAATAGGCCATGTTCAATTGCTCTGCTCTCTGTACAATATTTATGATGGTTGTGCTTATTTTGATGTCCTTATTTTATTGCTTTTAGTCTTACATTCTTTCCTTTTCTCTTCTTTGCAACTTTTAGAGCCATTGAGGACCTGAATGCTTTGGGCCCCCCCCCCCAACACTTGTGTGGGCAAGGAATCCTCTCACTCCAGCTAAAAGCAAAGAAAAGTCTAACCAGAAATTATCCAAAAATAGACTGCAGACCCAGGTTTAACTCCAGGAACCTTGCTGTTGCTATTTGTGTAGTGTGGGTACCAGCTTTTGTGACTACTGCTATGCCTTGTTAAAATCTGTTACGGTCAGCTAGAGTGCATACCCCAGGGGCAACATCTGTAAACCTTCTTCCTCTTAGCCCACCCCCACCCCTTTCCTCTGTTTTCCTGTTGATAACTTGATGTATGTTAAGGTATTTAGCCCCTCTCAATAGTCATAACCTTCAGTCCCTCCTCCTCAATACTTGTTCGTCACTAAACACCAAACAGAGGTGCAAAGTCTCCAGCTGCTTTTATCTTTAGCTGCATTGTGTGCAGCAAACAATGAGCAAAGGAGAATACAAATATAAAACAGATTAAAATCTGCCATTGCAGACTAGCAAGCAGCATACAACTTCCACCTCTGGTGTATTCCTACAAATAGTTTTTTCCTTGGAGAAACCTTCCAGTCCTTGAACAAGGGTGCCTGTATGTTTACCTTATTTCCTTGGCTGTCCTTTGATAATTAGCTAGGTTTAGCAGAGTGCCTTGGATTCTCCCCTGATACTTTAAATTCCAATTGATGGTTTCCCTCCCTTCTACCACCCCCCCCCCAAGTGATTGCTCAGGTACAACACACCAAAGGTTTTAAAAACCCTGGATGCCGTATTTGCTCTAATTGCAGCTGAAAGCCCTCCAGCTGTAGCATCTCTAGTAAGTGTCCCTGGACTAGCTGATAGCTTTTTCAGCTAAGTTCTATCTGGAAAGTGTAGCCGCACTCCATTCTCTTTGCTCACTTTGCTCACGTCCCACCCCCCCCATATCATTACCTTTATTCCTATCCATACAACCACACCCCCTCACTTCGTCCCTAGTCCCCCACCCCTCTACTTCCTGTTCTCATACTACCTCCCTTCTTTGCTCCTCCTCACACTTACCTACTATTCCACTATCAAAGACTACTATACCTTACTCCCACCTATTCCTCTCATCCTCTGTTCTACATCTCATAAAGTGACATATCTCTTACAACTCAAACTATACTCTTACCTTCTCTACTCCTTATACTCTATCACCTCACCACCTATCACTCACATTTACCTATTCCCTATTTCTATCTCTCAAAAACTACTCTTAACTCAAGTACTACACCACAACCCTATCTACTAATTTGTCCCTCCATCCTTCCCCCACCACTTCCATTCCTAAAATAAAAATATCTCCCCCCCCTCCCCTTTAAAAAAAACAAAGTCTACTTACTCAAATTAAAACCCTATTACAAACATCTAGTTGCATTCATCCTAACCCAAGCCCTACAGACAGTACCCTGAACAATAACCCCCTGTATCTAAACCTGCCAACCCCTCCAACCCACAAAAATAAGTACAATTCAGCTCTATCAGCGTCAGGAGCCTTGTAAATAAAGTTCAAGAACTCCATGCTTGGATAGCTAACTATACTCCTGACATAGTTACCCTGACTGAAACATGGTTAAAACCACACAAGCTGGACAGTGAAATCATCCCTTCTGGCTATAATATCCTTAGGTTAGATCAACCTAAAAGAAAAGGAGGAGGAGTCTCCATACTCTACTCCAATTGTCTCTCCCAATTCAGTCCCACACTAGACTTACCTTCCTTCTCACCAGCTGAATTCCTACTGACCAACTTCAAACTTAGCAGTTTCAACACCATAACTGTCGCATCAATCTATATTCCCCCTGGTGATAATATTAACATACTTGAGAACATCCTAGCTCACCTTTCACATACCATCCACAATGAAATAAGTATACTGGGAGATGTAAATATTGATTGGCTTACAATACAAGCTCCCAGCACTACTTCCTGTATAAACCCACATGGGTTTGAGCAGCTAATCACAACCCCAACCTACATTAATAAATCTCACCTACCTAGCTCTCTTCTTGACTAGATATTGGTCTCCCACCCTCAAAACTATCATATCTCCCAAACCCTTCCAAATGCCCTCAGCGACCACTGCCCTATAACAGTTACCAGACATACTCCCCACCTTACCAAACCTAATAAATTTATTACCACCCACTCACTTTCTCATTTCTGTCCTAACTCCTTTAATCACCAACTCTCCAAAATTAACTGGTCTTACCTCACCACTCTTCCTTTAGATGAGGCTGTCCATTCCTTCAACACTACATTCCTAAACATTCTTAACTCCCTTGCTCCTCTTCGCACAATTAGAATCAAATATAATACTGCTCCCTGGCTCACTAAATCTACCAGAACCCTCATGAAAGACCGGGATAGGATTTGGAAAATGTGGGCTAAAACTAGGACCCCTTCTCTTCTTCAGAAATATAAAGAACTCAGAAATAAAAAAAAAAATCAGCCATTATGACAAAATAAACTTCTATGCCAATCCTCCCTCTACTCTTAAATCAGACCCAAAGAAATTCTGGAGCTCTATTAAACAGACTCTTTATCCAGGAAACCCTTCCTCTCCTAACCCATGTCCCAATGCAACACCTGAAGACATAGCCAACAAATTTAACAATCATGTTATAAACTCAATAACCTCCATAATAAATTCTTTCCGCCCCCAGAAACAACACTAGCACCCCCACAAACTCTATACCTCTTCCAAACCCTCCTAACTCCTTCTCTCTAAAAGCAGTATCAACTAACTATGTAAAGTCATTACTCTGTAAACTTAAACCTTGCTCCCCATCTGTTGACAAGCTACGCTCTTACTTCCTGCAAATTGCCTCTGAACCTCTTGCCTATCCTGTATCCATCTTAATCAACCAATCCATTTCTGAATCCTACGTCCCAACTGTATGGAAGAATTTATTTACTCTACCCATTCAAAAAAGGGGGCAACTCCTCAGACATATCCAACTTCAGACTGATTGCCATACTCTCTCCACTCTCAAAAATCCTAGAGAAATGCATTCACAAGCATGGAATGCATTACCTTCACCAGGAAAACCTTCTCACACCCAGACAGCATGGTTTCTGTCCCAAGCATAGTACAACTACCGCACTCATATCATTCATCAACATAGTCTCCTTAGCTCGTGATAACAATAAACTTGTCTCATGCCTATTCCTTGACCTTTCTAAAGCCTTTGACACTGTCTCTCACCTACTCCATCTAGATAAATTCACTAACTTACATTTCTCTCCCCCTATTATCTCCTGGTTCTCCAGCTATCTCTCTACTCACCAGCAATCAGTTAAATCGCTTTCTGCACTATCCTCCCCTCTCATTGTACAAATGGGAGTCCCCCAAGGGTCCATACTTGGACCACTACTCTTTAATATTTTCACCAACTTGCTCTACTCCTCTTGTCCCCAGTCATCTCTTGTGCAATATGCTGATGACTCAACTGTTATAACCATTGCTGACAACCCAACTGACCTCCACTCAACTACCCAGGCATCCTTCCACACCATTGTGACTTGGCTTAGTGATAAACTAATAATTAATCCAAAAAAAAACTAAGCTCCTACTCTTCCTCCCTAAAAAAACATCACCACACTCAAAAGTACCTTTACCATCTTATCCTGCAACAACACTATCATCTCAGCTGAATCTAGTACTAAATTGCTAGGTGTTACAATAGATGATCAGCTTAAGTTTGATTTCCATATTACTAACTCGGTAAAAAGAACTCATCAGAAACCTGGACACCTTTTCCGTAGCAAGAAATACTTAACTAACACTGCCCGAATAACTCTCTCCCAGGCTTTATTACTCCCAACACTCCTGTACAGCTGCCACATATTCACAAACCTAAATTCTGCACTTATTTCCAAGCTTGAAACTACCTATAATAAGATCGCCAGATTTGCAGACCAAACCTACAAGTCACACCACTGCTTAGCACTACAGCAACTAGACTGGCTAGAATTCCCTCAGCTGCTCCAACTATACCAACTACAAATCATCCACTCTATCCTCTATCTACACTCCTTCTGCCTCAGTCTCTCCACTATCATATCCAAATATTCCCCTGCTAGGATGCTACGCAGCTCAAATCAAAATTATTAGACATCTACAAACCCAAAACCAAAATAGGCTGCCTTCTCTATAACTATAACCCAGCTACATCCTGGAACCAACTCCCCTTGGAAATAAAATCCCTTCAGCATAGCAAAAGTTTCAATTTAGCCACAAGGAAATACCTAAAAACAAAGTGGTCTTGCTACTGTAGCCAACCACCCTGAAACCACCATCCTTTTACCTGTTTCACTATCTCATTCTTAATGTATCTCTAACACTATTCCCCTGCCTCTTCTACCTCTTCCCTTCCTCTATCTCCAACCACTCTTAATTCTTACAGTCTCAAAACAACCTACCTGTCTAGTCTGTCTCCTATACTCTACCTCCCCTACATCTCCTACTAGCCATTCTTACTTTCCTTTCTTGTTTCCGAACTCCTATACAACTAGATCCTACACCCACTTTAAATAAGCATCTGCCTAACTATAAACTCATTTTGCTCTAAGCAGCTTAAATAATATTGTAACTAGTCACATTTTCTTCTGCTAATTGTTTAAAACCTTGTTTGTAGCAACTCACATACTTGTCTGCCAGTTGTTACTACTCTGTATAACTGAATTGCCTGAGGATCTTTTTTTCTCTCCAGGTCTCTGCTTGTAAGATCCTATAGCTGATTGTTACTACTATGTTACTAAAATTTAATAAATTGTTTTCTAGTCCTGAGGAGCTTTTCTCCCTGGGTCTCTGCTGAAAATGAGCCAAAAGCTCAGCCAGACTAATCCGGTTAACAAATGTAAAATAAATAAAAATAAATTAGCAAGAATGAGAGTGTAAAATAAACCTGAAATTTGCTACTGTGCACAGTGAGATGGCATAGGCATTTGGCCAGTTTCTTGAGATGAGTTTTTAACTATGACAGAAATTTGGGGTAAGATGTTATTTCTTTAAGGTGGTGGGGATAAATTCTCAAAGTCTGGGGCATCACATAGATAAGCAGTGATCTCTGCTCTGGAGCCTGGCATTAGGGGCTTATAATGTAGGAGCTGAATGGTTTTGACTTCAAAGGTTATAAAATGCCTCTTTAATTTAACTGATAAGGGAAAAATTGTTTGGTTATTTAGCATTTTGAGTCTAAAAGAAAATCTGTCCTTTATTTAACTGGGAGCCATTTATCTTAATCTAATGTCCTTCGGTGTTCATTTTTTGGAGGAAGCAATATGAGTCTGCAGATTTTATTATTGATTGTTTGGATATGCATGGGATTTCATTTAGAAGCTGATGCTATTAATGGGAGGCCACTTTCCATTTGAGAGAGCACTATACATTGCCTGTTACTGTTCTGGAAGTCTTGGAGGGAAAGGGGGACGTTTTGTTGGCCCAGAAAAGGAGAAATTTGACCTTATTCCTAGTATTATCTAGATGTTGAATGAATTTGAAAAATAAATCTAACCAGAGACCCAAGTGTTTAAATGAGTTAGTATTTTCTTTAGTGACAGTGTCACTATCAATAATTTGTAGTGGATATGATGTTTTGTTGAGTTTAGTTTTCATCCTAAAAAGCATTTTTTTGTTTTGGTTAAGTAGAAAGTTTGTGCTACTGATCCAATAGCTGAATGACAGGAAATCTGACTGAAGATATTTTTGCAGCATTGAGTGGTATAGAACCATGGCACTTGCACAAACAGTAGTGAAAAATGAGGTAGATCAAATAGCAATTTGTTGATAAAGCTAGGAGACAAGTATGGATCTTTGTGGTACACGTTTTTTGGTAATAAAATGCCACTTTAGCAGATAATTCTGGAGCCATGGTGTGCCAGTTTTGAGAATGTGATGTAAGAAACTGTTGCAGTAATTGGGTTGCATGGTACATCTTGAATGGATACCATTAATCTGCATGGGACAGGGGCATGGCAGAGGTACACACAGAGGTGTTGAAAGTGTATGGAGAAGGGGCAGCTGCCCTTGTTGCAAGAGTTTAGGGGGTACAATCAGCAGATGGTGATGACATAACAGTACAGTAATGGCATTCACGGCTAAAGTGCACAGCCCTTTGTGATATTGTAACTTAGCAAGCCACTTGTCACATTTGAAGTAGCCAGCAGTTTGCTTCAATTGCAGAGTTGTAGAGCAAGACAGCTTTTTTGTTTTCATTCCTTAATTTTGAAAGAACTTTCTTTTTTTGTCCTGAACTTTGAATTGTTAGGGGCACCAGATCAGGGAACAGCACAGGGTGCCAGGTAACTTAGCTACCCGCACAGCACATGAGTCTGTACAGTGGTAACATGCACCATCCCTAGTTGTGAGAGATCCCCCATGTTTTCAATCATTATTGAGGCTTACTCTATGGCTGATGCAGAAGATGAGTCTGAAATTTGTATGCCCCCCCCATTCTGCAACCTTGCAGGAGTGCCCAAAACTGTCAAATGTCACAGATGGCCCATGATATGATCACCAGATGTGTAGCAGTATTATCCAGGTACAATCCACTACAATACAGATCAACACTGACATCGTTGTTGCATTGTGTGGCATTTATGAAGATATAAAGGCCAGGGCCACAGTAATGATTGATTTGTTGAAATTTGTCATATCACGCAAACTGCTGCCATATTCACATATCTGAAGGTCATTGTCTTTGCTACCTTTATTGCACTTATTAACAGTGTTATCCAGGGGAGGAGGGTAGGGTGCATTCCAGATGTGGCCATCTAGAAGGACCATAGTGGGATGCCAAGTCCTCACCTGTATCTGGATGTGTATAATGCTCTTTCACTCCTCATTCTTGGTAGCTCTCCATTGGCAGGACACCTTATGAGCAGATCTCATTTAGTTCACAGTCTTGGAGTCACACACCATCCCTGTCAGTGGCACCACAACTCCCATTGCAACAAGCTAGCTTAGTGAATGCATATCAAACTCCAGCTTTACTCTGTAGCATATCGCCTACTCCAAGGTGATCTCTGCTTAACATATAAAGCTATGTTAACCCCAGAGCTATTGGACATTCTACACCTAAAGAAATCCCAATCCCTCCGAGCTACATGCTCTAGGGACCTAAACCTTGTCACCACAATAAACAGGACATGCTGGAGGGATAGATTCCTGTCCCAGAGACTTCTCATACTCTGGAACAGGATACCCATTTATGTCAAGCAAAGTTCTTCATTAGCACTCTTCAAGAAAAATCTTGATGACTGGATGGGAAATAGGAAATACACCCCAGGGATCACTTCTGTGCCTCTGCTCGACAGTGGCACAGGAAAATAACTTTCTTGGGTGGCGTAAGCCAGGGAACCTTGTTGGCTAGGCTTATGTAGGCCCTTGGGCTGATAGCCTAGTACCTACATATGAACCTATGAACCTATGATTGTGTAGTGGCACCTGAAATGTACTGCAGTTGGGAAATTGTCTATGCCACAGAATATCCATCACCTCCAAACTTTTCCTTCTGCATCAGGCCACAGTCATATAGTGGAAACTCTATGACATCACAAGATGAAATTGTCTACACAACAGAATACCCATCACCTCTGGACATTTGCCTCTGCAAAAGGACACAGTTATATAAGAGTAATAGTAACGGATTTTAACAATGGTCAAGATAGGGGAGAGGTTTGTAGTTCTGAATAACACTGAACACCTAATTCAACCCATGATAAAACCATTCCTAGGTTGGTTTTTGGTCTTCAATATTACCGTTTTTGAACTTCGTGTATGACAACAGTACAGTCGACGGAGTTCGATTTGAAATTCTAATAGTAAACCCATGGATCATTTTGTCCTTAGCCACCTTGTGCTCATGATGATGTGGTAAATGTGAGAATGTATAATGCATATAATGGCTTCACCGTGCACTTTACAGCATAGCCTGATATTTATACTGCGTGCATCATGTCTGATTGATATGACACCACTCTATACCCTGTGTACTTGTTAGGGGCCTATATATCCAGATTAGGCATTGATGCTTCACATATGTTGCCCAGTACTGCACTTGTTGCTGGCTGAGAGGGTCTCTGAGGATGCCAGTTGTTGCTGTTCCATCACAGACTTGTTGGATGATGGTGTTGATATGCTTTACCTTCTGGTAGGATGTGTGTGTGCGTGTGTGTGTGTGTGTGTGTGTGTGTGTGTGTGTGTGTGTGTGTGTGTGTGTGGTCTGATCTGATCATATCAGTATCCTTAGGCTGCCCAGGCTGTTTCTTTAACATAATATTATAGAGTATAAAACATGTTAAGAATGTCCTTCAGGGTGTATTAAGATTATACTAGAGTGTCTCACTACACATGTCAAGGCAGCAGAAGTGGGTTTCAAGCAGAATGAACACAAGCAATATGATGTGGTAGATTTCTTTCTGAGTACACTGTTATACTGGTTTTTGGATACAGTCTACGGATAGTATACAAATGTCATAAGCCAAGTCTGCAGTGATATTTCCACCTTTACCTGCAAAAGATTACAAATATGTGGGAGGTGGGCAGGGTTAGTACCTATAGAAATATTAAAAATGTAGTGGTAGATTTTTAACATTAACTACAGTGCCTGCACTTACTGAATAGATAGCCCCATGGAAGCGACAATATAGTTGAGCTGTGTGTCAGATTTGGAATCATGTGAACAGTATGGGTGCTGTACAGGTACACTGACTATGATTCCATGTGTATAAGTTACTGCCTACCAGTTCATGGAACAATAGCCCTTCCTGTTCACAAACCTTTGTGACTGTGGACCTTTATTGTTACAGGTATGCAATTCAGGGAGCTAGGCAATGTTGTAGAAGACATGCAAGATGTAAGTTTGAGCATGTGGTATGCTATGAAACCACCATGTATAGAGGCATTAGGCTGAGGAACTACTGACTAGTCTAGAGGAGGAGGCCTGTGAAATACCTAATGTGTCCCCACCTGGACTCTGAAAGGTCCTGTAGTTAGTATGAAGTGGGCTATGCATATGGTCAGTGTGGGAGGGCCATGCAATCCTATCAGTTCTGTGTGTGGGTGACACATATCAACCAAAACCAAATTCGATACAATTTCATGTTTAACTCTAAAATTAATAATAATCTTGGGATCAATTAAATACTGATAAGTCAACCTGTTCTAGCACCATTACGTTGTATTCAGATGGTACTTTAGTTATATTGGCAAGAACCAGTAGCGCAGAATGGCATCTATAGCTCCAAGCATTTTTGCTACATATAGTGGCAGAAAGTTTGGAGTGGTTTGATTTTTTATAGTCAGACAGACAGGCATATGTGACTTCCTCTATAGATGACTGTGTATAATGACTATATTCACTTTGTATACATTAGGACCTCTTTTTACTGTGGTAAAGATTGACTTATGTATTTAAACTACTGCTTCAGTAAGGGTAAAGTCAGTTTTGAGTGTACTTGATACTTTATTTTATTTCATTTTGTTTTATTAAAGCTTTTTGTTGATTTTACCCTTGCATCACCGGTAGTTTCTTCTTACTGCCTCAATAAGGTATGGTTTATCATTTTTGTTGAATGAAAGTGCTAATAAAGTAATTTGCTTTTGACTATTAACAGTTTATAGCCTGGTTTATCCATAGTTTTACCACAGTCATTTTGTGCCGTCTTGGTTTGTTGTTCATTTGGTTGGAGTTTAGTTTTGACTGTGATTGTGGTTATGGATTCTCGTTCTCCGGCATCATTTTCTCAAGCAGATTTGGGTAATGGTAATTCATTGATTGGCAATCTTGCAGTCTTGGTGCAACACCTTATGGGGAAAGTTGATGCTTTATCTCAAACTTTAGCCAGTCAACAAGTGGTGAATCCAGCCTCTTCTCAGAATTCGGGAGCACCAGAACAAAATATTGCAGGATCCCAGGGAGGAAACCAGTTACCTCTAGGTCCTGGGACTAGCTTTTTCTCCTCTAACCTACCACCACCTCAGGTGGGCTGAGTACCCACAGTTTCTCAACAAGTACCGATTCTCAACCAGTGGTTGGACAATGATTTTACTTTCAAAACAACTGAACAAAGCCATTCCGGAGATTTATATCAATGGCTCAATGATTTTGACCACAGCCTTATGAAATATAAAAAGTTGCAGTTAGAGAACTCCTATTTAACTGAATGCATTAGAAGGAGGGAGATACCTAAAGATTTAAAGCTGTGGCAATATCCTACTGGCCTGGAAAATAATTTGCAGTTCCATCAGGAACTTATCTGTTTTTTTTAATAAGGTGGGTTGTGAGCTTTTGGAATTGATGGTTCATTACAATACTAAGTTAATGACTCAGTTGAATGAAGACTTTTCTGAGTTGGATGAGTTTATTAAATATCATAATGATTATGAGCGGTTGAAATACAAAAATGCTCGCATGTTTGCTAGTGTTGAACAGCAAATTCAACAGTTGGGGACTATTAAAATCAAGAAAGTACAAAGGGATAGCAATGAATATGCTAAGGGGCAAG
Source organism: Protopterus annectens (assembly GCF_019279795.1). Classification (NCBI taxonomy): domain Eukaryota; kingdom Metazoa; phylum Chordata; order Ceratodontiformes; family Protopteridae; genus Protopterus; species Protopterus annectens. The sequence goes on along the minus strand of NC_056747.1, from coordinate 312,785,446 downwards.
ATAACCCCACCTCTCATACATCTCAAACATGGAGAAGGGGAAGGTTTAATAATAATAAAAATCATGGTAATCCCTCTAATAGCATGGAAGTTAATAATGTTGGCCGTACTGCAATTTTTAATTTTGAACAGCAATCCAACATTAATAATAATAATACTTTTGAATTAAAACAATCTGAAAAGATTAAAGGGAGGCGGGCCAACCAACAGCACCCTAACCAATCCAATTTTCAGGAGTTTCATCCATCTCCAGGCAGGAACCAATGGGGTTCAGTGAATGTGGATGAGCCCTCCCGCAATTCCATCTCACGAGTGCACAATTCATAAAGAAGGACTCAGTGATTTTTCCAGCAGCTGATATGGTGCCAACTGACTTGGTGGATCAACATTCTTTGGTTTCAGCTCTTGTTTTGCCATTGGATGATTTTCAATTAGTAAATAATCATTCTGTTGAAAATGGCACTTTGAATTTTTCATCGGACATTGTTGTTACACCAACTCCCCAGTCTTCAACAGGGTCGGAATTGACAATTATTTCTAATACAGTTGGTGACTTTCATATACATAATTTTTCTGATACAGTTTTGGACATTGGAATGGCTGATTTATTCTGCAAAGGTATGACTTTTGTGCCTAGTAAAAGGGCAAATTTACTGAAAGTTTTAACTGATTTAAAAATGTTTACACGTAAATTGAATCTTTCTTTAATGTTTGACAATATAATTTTTCAAGGGGATATGTGCAGAGTTTCAGGTACTTTTAAGCCCCCTATGCACCCTTTGATACTCGCTTTTGAAAAAAGTGTGAATTAGACTTAAGAAGTATGGCTTCTTTAAAAAGAATGATGAAGTTTGATGTTTCAAACGAAAAGCGCTTCAAAGTCAGTGGTTTTTACCCTGTATTTGCTGTCATTAAACCTGGTGTGGAGAGGAGCCTTTTGTCAACTTGTTTTATTTCTTTAAAAAGTGTTAATAAATTTAATAATTTAAATGAACAGAAATATTTACTGTTGGATTTTTTGAATGAGCAAAAAATATGGGTTATGAAGCTTGATAAGGGGGGTGGCCTTGTGGTAATGGATTTGTTTGACTACAGGAATAGGATGTTGCAACTGTTGGATAATACAGCTTATGAAAAGGTTTCTAGGAATGAACTAAATGTTGCTTACAAGAGGATTTATTGACAAATTAAGGATATGTTTATTGAGCAACTTATTACTATACAAATGTTCAGTTATTTAACTTCCCCAGTTATACCTTGTGTTTTTGGAGTCCCAAAATAACACAAGGACATTCAGAACACCCCCGCAATGCAACCAATTATTGATGGAAGGAATTCCATAATGGCTGTATGTGCTAGATTTCTTGATTTTAAGCTTAAAAAATGGTGAATTCTGAGCAGCAAATATGTAAGTACACTTGGAGTTTTTTGGCAGCTATTAATGATGTTTTTTTTTACCCATTATGTAATTTTGCTACAATAGATGTAAAGATCTCTACACTGTGATACCACAAGCTGAAGGTAACCAATGGATTTTGGAATTTTTGATGGAGAAAGGGGTACCGCAGGATGAGATTAATTTGTATGAAGAGCTCTTTGAAATCATGCTTAGTAATAATTACTTTTGCTTTGAAGAAGATTTGTACCTACAGAAGTATGGGGTAGCAATGGGCTCCCCTTGTGGAACAGTGTTTTCCAAAGTTTTTATGGCAGCTTGGATACACAAGTTTGTTTTCAAAAGTGTTTTTTTCTGTCAATATCACATTGTATTTATGTTATTTGGATGATTTATTTGTATATGGAAAGGGCAGAGGCATATTTCAATGGCTTTATGGAATACATTAATGGGACTATGGATTTTTTGACATTTTCTAAATAATTTAGCACAGGGGCTATAACCAAGCAGATATAAATTAAACTGATTTTAAAGTACTGAACCCAGTTTCCCCTTTATTGAATACTATACAGTTTATCACTCAGTTTAGTATTGATCATGCAGGAATCCGTAATATTTTGCTTAAGAACTGTCCTATTCTGATGGAAGAAGGACATTTAAGGGAAAGGTTTGGAACATCTCTGGCTATGGTGTTCAGGAAAGGCATTAATTTTAAGTCTATATTGGAGAATTTAAATAAAACTCCATGTGATAGGGATCTGCATATGAGTAGATGTGGTAGATGCTCCTGGTGTTCCAAAATTGAAATCGGTAAAGCATTTTTGGGTAGTGGGGTATGAATACAAGATTAAGCATAAATTTAATTGTAATAGTAAGGGGGTAGTACATTTAAGCTAGCTGTCAGTCATGTATGGCATTCAATGTGGGTAAAACAGATCGTAGATTAAGGGATAGAGTTTATGACCATGAATATGCCATTAGAAATGGACAGGAAACTAACGCCCTTGCAAAATATGTTAGAGGAAGTATTGGCCATAGCTTTAAATATACGGCATAAATATATTGACAGAATTGTACCAGGACCTAGAGGGGGACCCTTGGAATTACTTTTCGAGAAAAAATAACTTTTATGGCAGTTGAAGCTTAATGCCTTTAAATAGCCAGGTCTCAATGATATGTGTTCCATTTCCTGTTTACACAAGATCAGAGCCTTAGAAAGGTAGGATATAGGTTCATTTATATTGTTATATAATTTTTATATAATTAAAAACAATTTTGTAAGCTTTTATCTTAGGAATTATTTTAGGTTACAAGGAGAATTTAAAGTTTTTAAAGTAATAGTTTTAGATGCACTTGATATTTAAGTTTGTAACTTTAAGTTGGGGAGATTGAATTGCTTAACTGGTTTATTAATGATGTCTGACTGACTTATGTATTTAAACTACTGTTTCAATATGGTATGGTTTATCTGAAGAAGTTCATTTTTGTTGGATGAAAGTGCTAATAAAGTTGTTTGCTTTTGACTAGTTCCAGTTTATTTTCTTGTTTATCCATAGCTTTACCACAGTCATTTTGTGCCTTATATCTTGCAAAGGTTATACTACCTGGCCAGCTTCCAAAGTTTCAGGGCACCTTCCACATGCCTAAACCATTAGTCAGCTCAAGCTGTTTTTGTACCAAGCCCTTCAGACCTTTCCTGCTGCTGAAGACAGTGCTCATCTGCAGGTTTACAGGGATTGACAACCATCTTGAGCTGTTCCATTGCTGGGCAGATAAATTCCCCTTGTTGGGGGGGAACATTTCACATATTTTTAATGTTAAATTTACTTTCCTGATTTGAAAAGTATATTTTAGGCTAAAACCATGTACCTTTATAGACTGTCACATGATTTTGCTATACTTTTAATGGGAGCTCACTTTTGTGCTTGACAGTTTAAAGTTGATTTGAACAGTCTAAAACCATTTTTTTCCTGTAGAGAAACTGTGTTTAAATTAATTATGGGGCTGGTAAAGTGTATTAGAGTGCTTTTATCTGTGTTTTTATTTGGAAAAGTGACTTTATACTACTTAAAAATTTTACTGGCTTGGACTACTTAGTTTTCCAAGGAAAGGAGCACCATTTTCGACTTGACCATGGAACAAACTAATGGCTCCAGAGTCAGTCTTTCCAGCCGTAAAAAGAGAAAGTTAACTAAATGGTCTTTCCACCACAACAAGGTCCGTCAAGGATTCTCTGAGACTGTTTTGAGAATGTTCCAGTCAGTGGTGGGAAGGTGGCCTAATGGTTAAGGTGTTTGCCTTACAAACACAAGGTGCAGGGCTTGAGTCTCACAATGGATAATTGGCTAGGCTTAAAATGGCTCGCAAGGGCAGTTAGCTTAGTACTAACCTATGAACAACAGGCTAGCAGCAATTTGACTCAGCTCAGGTGGATGACTCTGTTGTAGCTAAAACTGGCTCCTCAGACCACTCATTTTTCCCTGTAAACTCCTGGTGTTGCACATACAGCCACTTGGACTGGGGGTTAGCTACATCCTCTATAGTTGCTGAGATCCCCTCAGTGGACAATGGATAACCTGTTTTGTCTCTGTTTGGAAAATTGGCAGGGAAGGCGCACCTGGGGAAGCTGTTGCTGCTATTAAAAAAACTGTTTATCCTCACTTTCCTGTCAAAGAGAAGAAAAAACTAAACATATATTTTCTACTGCTCCAGTTTTACTGGACATGAGTAGTTTATTCACTCTGGCTCAGGGCCTTTTACAGGTTATTTACCCTTCTTATAGGTGCATAGGTAAGTACTAGGCTAGCTGCCCTTGTGGGCCATTTTAAGCCTAACCAGTTTCCCTTTTTGTGCTCAAAATAAGATACCCATTTGGTTATAGATTGGCCTTAAATGTCCTACAGTCAGTATACTACATCTAATGAAAATAAAATGGATTCTTATCAGGTGTTTTCTGGTAAGGGTAAAAGGGATTCCTCTTTTCCTGAATAGATTCAAAAAATTGTATGCAGAGAGGAATGTGATAGAACAGATAAAGTTTTTTCTTTTCAGAATTCTGATTGAGACTCAAAGGAGAAGAGCATGTCATCTGAATCTCTCCGTCAAGGATTCTCTGAGACTGTTTTGAGAATGTTCCAGTCATACCTCTCAACCTCTAAACACATGAAATCTGGACAAAGCCAAAATAATTGGGGGGGGGGGGGCAAAGGCCCAAAATCAGGGACAAATTTTAATATTGCTCTTATAAACTTAAAATAAGTTGCTAGAATAATAGTTTTTATATTAGCATACATTTTTATGATGGATATGAAGTCTGACACTCAAATGTATGTCTTTATTTAGTCACTGCAATCCTCATTTATTTGCCATAAAACCACAAATGTTATGAGGAGCAGAACAAAAATATGAGGCAAAAATTTAGACATTCTGTGAACATTTGGACAGTTGAGAAGTATGGTGCTAGTGTTGTAAGTGGGAAAACACTGAAATCTCTCAGTCCCTCAGAAAATACTTAAACAGGGGGCGTGGCCAAGGATGAACACAGGATAGCAGCAGATTTCTTCAGCTCCACCAATTTCATTACACTGATAGGAATTAATTACTTAAAAAATTAATTTTTGAAGTAATTTTCTTTCTAAATATGTTTGTTTTATATAGTTCTTGAACTATATCTAAAAAAGAAAGGAAATTTTAACAATATTCCTGTTAGAAATCACTTTGGAAATTTTCCTGTCAGTTTATCATTCTGAAATGAGTTCCAGTAAGACAAATTCACAAGACTCCAGCATCAAGAAAGAACTTCAGTCTCTGATAACTATAATCCAGCAACTTACTGCTAAGATGGATAAAATGGATACTAAAATTGATACCTTCATAGAAAAAACTACAAAACAAATAGACTTGTTACATATAGACCTGCAACAACAGAAGATCCAGATGACAGGCATAGAAGAAGCTGTGAATGACATGGAAAATAGAATCCAAGAAGAGGAAATCAACATTGAGTTTCTGCTGAAACAAAATACACATTTACAAACAAAGCTGGATGACCTGGAAAATAGATCTAGGCGCAATAACATTAGGATTTTTGGACTGCCAGAAAATATTGAAGGTAACAATATTACTTCTTTTTTAACAACATGGCTCCCTAAAACGTTAGACTTACCAGAAGCATTCTCTTTTGGTATCGAAAGAGCACATAGATCTATAGCTAATACTAACTCTAACAAAAACTATCCTAGATCAGTTATAGTTAGATTTCTATCATCTTTTGATAAAGAGATGGTTCTTAAATCTGCTTGGGCTAAAGCTCCTGTTAAGATTAATGAGACAACCGTGTGTTTTGACAATGACTATTCTTCCTTGGTAATAGCTAAAAGAAAAGTTTTTCTGCCACTAATAAGGGAGCTTAAAAAAGCACAGTTTAAAACATACCTTCTGTTTCCTGCCAAACTAAAAATCTTCCTTCCTGATGGTCCTAAAATTTTTGATGACTTAGACTCTGCTTTACTGTTTATCAAGAAATAAGATTTTGGATAAAATAGAGGAAATGGAATGGGCTAGTCCTTCATTAAAGAGACTGGCAACTGAAACTTCGTGGAAGACTTCAGAGAAGAAGAAGAGACTAAAAAACAAATGATTTGTTCTATGTTTTTTTCTTTTTTTTCTCTCATCATTTTACTTCATTATTAATCTTTTAAATATAGTTCCTGCATTTCCAGAAAGCCACAAATATTCTGAAAAGATTTAATCAAAGTTATTCTCTGTGTGCAAAGAAATGTTTTGTTTCATAACCAGTCAAAATATCTGAGGAACTAATAACAAGCTATTATTCAATTTGTTTCTCTTTCTGAAAAAGAGAAGTAAGGTCAGTAATTTGATACATTTTTTTTCTTTTTTTCTCCTTTTCTTCTTTTCTTTGTTTAAACAATGACATTCTATTTAGATTATGTAGTGGGTAAAGGGTGGGGAGGGCAGGGAGAGAAGAGTAATGAAAATATAATAAATGGAATAATAACATATTTATTCCTTGTAAAAAGTTTATATGTTCTTCAAATGCTATTCCTAATTATACTTTCTTGATTATACTGCTTATGCTTATTTGTAAATAATCTGTCATGCTTTAACTAATAATAATTAGAACTAAATAATAGTAAATAATATGTTTTATTTTTAACTCTATTAATATAAACAGTAAGTAATATTCCATTGTATATACTTCTTATAGCTTTCTCTTACATTTTTTATTTCTGCTTTACACTCTTTTATTTTCTACTCTCTTTTCTTTTCTTTATTCTTTCTCTTTATTTTTTTTTCATATTAATATATAGAAATGCTTTTGATCATATAGACACAGTAAATAATAAGATTTGCATAAAAATTGAGTTGGGACAAAAATATTGAGTTTTATTACTTATTAATAACTTTGGGCTTAATTTCACTTACATAGAGGCTGTAAAACCTGTAAAATACATCGCAAAGGTTTTGTCATGTTTAGATGCATTTACACTGCTAAATGAATGTTTGTCACTAGTTTTTAACAAGTTTCCGCCAAAATGTTAAGGGAGACAATCTGGGATGTGGGCTACCTCATGAACAGTGTCCTCGAGTTGTTTCAAAAGCTTCAACTCTCAGAATTCTCACAGAGAAGCTGAAAGCAGTCAATTTGACCTTTGACCCAGATATCACACTGACACATTGCAGATTCAGGAAGAACACTCTACCAGGAAGTAGAACTGATGCAAATGCGACTATGTGAAGGAAAATGAACTCTTTAACATCTAAATGTGAGTTATTTTATATAATTACTTAAATATCTATGTTATAATTCATAAAATATGTCAGTTATAATGATTTTAAATGATGCAGTTTCTTGTAGTAAGTAAATGTCTTATTTTAGAAGGCATAGAAAATGAAACATTTATTCAAGTGTTTTTGAAAATCTACTTGACTGCAGCATACTAATCTGTGTTAAAAACTTATGTTCCAAACATATACATTACTATAACTCATTTAATTCATCTGATTGACAAGCATAAATAACTTTATAACTCTATTCTGGAAGAAATTGTCATGTGATATATTTTAAAGCAGTAGTATAGACATACAAAATACAGATGGCTTTTTTTACAATAATGCAAGTGTTTCTGAGAATTTGCATAACTATGCAGTATGATTTATAACAATTTCTATAAATATAATATTTTATATAATTACTTAATTAATATATGGTCACTGTAGTACACCATCTCCTCATGATGCTGACCAAAACACCCCACTCCAAACTGCGAATAATTTCAACACTTACTTTACAGAGACCATCCAGTCCTTGGCTAGCCAGCTTTCTTCTGATAATATGAACCTAACTTCCCATAGTTCTATAACCCTACCAACTTTCACATTCCACCCCATCTCTGCTAACTCTATCTATAAAATCATCATAAAGCTTAAACCTTCTTCCCCCTCAGCAGACCAACTACCTGCTGAGTACCTGCAAATAGCAGCAAATTCCATTGCCTTTCCCATATCCATCCTGCTAAATAGAACCATTAATGAAGGTATCATCCCAGATATTTGGAAGGTCTCCCATATCATCCCACTTCATAAAGGTGGAAAATCCACTGATTATTCCAACTACAGACCAATAGCTCTTCTTTCACCCTTAGCTAAAGTCATGGAAAAATGTATTCACCATCAGTTACTTAACCACTTAATGAAACACAATATTTTGGCTACTTGCCAACATGGCTTTAGGCCATTTCACAGCACCACCACCGCCCTTCTATTCTTCACTGATACCATCAATAAAAACCGTAATAACAGCACCCTCTCTTCTGCTCTCTTCATTGACTTGTCAAAGGCTTTTGATATGGTCAACCATCCCCTACCGATAAATACCCTAGAACTTCTGGCCCTCGACCCCCCAGCTATCCAATGGTTCAAATCTTACCTTAACAATAGGCAACAAGCAGTTGTCTGGCAAAATAAACTATCATCCCTTCTACCAGTCTCCATAGGAGTCCCCCAGGGCTCAATTCTAGGACCTCTTCTTTTTTCTCTCTTTATCAATGACCTTCACATTGCAGTCCCTGAGGCCACCTGTATTCAATATGCCGACGATTCAACACTTATATGCTCCGCTAACTCCACCTCAGACCTCCACTACATAACCCAAAGGGTATTTAAAATGGTTGAAGAATGGTTCCTAAAACGTTGCCTTCTTCTCAATGCCAAAAAAACCAAGCTGCTACTATTTCCACCTACCAATAGGTCCCCACCTATTGATCTCTCTATTGTATCTAGCAAAGGCACCCTGATAACACCTGAACAATCTACCAAACTGCTAGGAGTGACTATCGACAACAACCTCTCCTATGATATTCACATTAACAACACCATACAAACAGTGAACAGAAAAATTGGTTCCTTATACAGAATCAAACCTTTCCTTACTCCTCAAGCCAGAACCACCATTGCCCACTCTCACTTAATCTCTACACTTCTCTATGCTTCATCTATTTATACTAATTTAAAAGAACTAACCTCCAAAAATTTCTCATGCCTATAACAATATCGCCAGGTTTGCTACCAGCAACCCATACAAAACACACCATTGTCTTAATCTTAAGCAACTCAACTGGCTTGAATTACCTAACTTACTAACATTTTCTCAACTCATCATTGCTCATAAAATCTTTTATCAACCTAAAAATACTCCAATTCTCACTAACCTTATCACCCCATACACAAATCTAACTTCACTTCGTTCCTCTGCTAGATTACTTGTCTGTACTATGAAGTCTAATAACTTGTCAGGTGATAGCATTTTCTCAAATACTGTTGGTAAACAATGGAACCTCCTACCAACAGACCTAACTCAAATACCATCCCTTTCTCTCTTTAAACTAAGACTCAAACTTCACCTAAAATCTCACTGGATATGCCCCTGCACAAACCCTGACTAACTGCCTCCTCCTTCACTTCTATCTTCCTACTCCCTAGGGTCCACTTTGACCCTTTACCCCACTAATGTAGATTACTGATCTCATTTCCTTGCTCTAGGACTTCTCCTCTCTTCTACCTACTTCCTCTTCAACGTTCCTATTTCTCTCCTGTTTACAAAGGTCTGCATAGAATTTTAATATTTTTTTTCCCTCCATACTCTGTTTTTCAATGTTTAAAATTGCTAATGTAATTTCCAATATTAATCTTTATTTTGTATAAATGTTTTTCTGGAGCTTTTCTCCTCGGGCCTTTACTGAAAATGGACATGTATCCAGTTAGACTAGCCCGGTCAACAAATGTAAAATAAATAAATAAAATAATAATTATTCTATTGACAATAATGAGTATGAGTAAAATGCTCATATACAAGCAATTCAAGTTTTTTTTTGGAAGCTGTTGACTGCATTTACATGACAGAAAATAGATGCATCTTAATATATGTAATGCCTGAACCATATTAGCCAAAGTTTTTGATTTAAATGAATGTTAGAACTTATTTTTACATACTTTGAATAAATTAATATGTAAATATGCCTTCCTTTTTTTTTTCTCTCTCTCTTTCTTTCACTCTCTCTTCCTCTTTCATGTCTTTTATTTCTCTCTCTCCTCTTGGTTCCTAATATCAAGATTATTTGAATGCTATTTGAATACAAGTGTATTATATTACATAGATGTATATAGTAGTATGAATAGTTAAAAAAAAAAAAAAAAAAGTTTATTTTAGTTTATATGATGCTGTTTTATCAAATGTGTAGTCTTGTCTTGCTAGATAATTGAATTGAAAGCTGTTAATTTAAGTTAAATATAACCAGTATTAAATTGATAAGGTGGTAGCTGAGGTACTGCTGCTTAGGGTAGGGGGTTAACTTGAGTGGTAAATACTACTCTAAGTTGGAGTTTTTAACTCCAGGCTGGATGCCAGGTTTAATCCTTACATTATTTTCACTTGTTCATTGTTATATGTATATAGTTTTGACATCCACAATATATTTTGTACACTCATTGTCACTACAAACAAAATTGAATCCTATACAAAATCCCATAAGAGATTCAATAAATACAGCTATATTTAAAGGTACACCTAAAGGAGGAGATGTAACATTACTTATGTTGTTATTTGTTATTTTGATCATAAGATTCTTAAGTTTTAAAAATGCCAAATGACATCTTTAAAAGGAATTTCTTTAAACATTAATGGATTGAATAATCTGTGTAAAAGGGCAAGCCTAATAAGATACATTAATTTACATAAGGCCAACTTAGTCTTCCTGCAAGAAACCCATCTCTTGAAAAAAGATATTGATAAACTAGCCACAAACAAATATACAGTATTGGTTAGTTCAGAGCACACTCAGAAAAAAGAGGAGTGGCTATTTTATGGAATAAAAGTATGCCCATTCCTAAAACCATTAAGTCTTATCAGAATGACAAAGGAATGTTTTGTATGGTTACAATACAAATTAATGGGAAGACTTACACTTTAATTAATGTATATTGGATACCTGGAATTGGTATTAATACAGTGAAACATCATCTTGATAAGATCATATCATTCTCTATAGGAGATATTATTTTAGCTGGTGACTTTAATTGTATACTACATGAAAGTGATACTACCACTATAGGAAAAGAAGAATTACATCTAATGCAAAACATTTAAATGATTTTGCTAATTCTTATCATTTGAATGATATTAATAATCAGATAGATTCAAAATCATTACCATACACCTTTTTCTAACAGATACAAAACTTATTCAAAAATAGATAGGGTCTTTATTTCTAACCAGATGGTAACAGATTTAATTAATTCCAAAATAATTTCATGTCCTATATCTGATCATAATTCAATTGTTTTCGAATTCATGATAAAAATACTCATAATGTTCAGATCAAAAGGATACCAGCATACTTAACTCAACTAAAAGACTATAAAGAATATATACTTTCAGAAGTAAAACATTTTTAGACATAAATAATACTCCTGAAGTCTCCATTGTCTATGTTTGGGATGCCTTAAAATCATATCTATATGGACAAAGTATCAGATGGTATAATAATAAAAGGAAATCTTGGGATAAGGAATTGTTAGATATTCAAAGTAAATTAGACTCTTATAAACATAATAATAAAGAAAATATTATGGACAAGAAAGTTATTGAAGAAATAAACAAACTAAATGAGAAATACAAAGAAATTTTAACTCATAAAGTTAAAATAACTTTAGAGAAATACAAGTTTTTGTCTTATTCAATAAGCCCCAAATACTTACATAGACTTAAAAATAAAACAAAAAGGTTGAATAAACAAAACCATATCAAAGAAATCTTTTCTCTAAGGAAAAAAAAGAATGTTTCTAGTATACCGGAAATACTAGATGAATTTAGAAATCACTTTCACAAAATTAACCATAATAACATTAACATGGAACCTAAAGATAAAATAAAGGAGTTTATAACCACAAACATGAATAAAAAGCTTAATAAACAACAGATTAAACTATTGGACAAAAGTATTTCATATACAGAGGTTATTACACAAATAAATAAGCTTAAATCAAACAAAGCACCGGGTAATGATGGTATTATACCAGAGATATATAAAATCCTTTCTAAAAGTACATATTCATTAATACATAAGGTTTTTATTTTGGCCCAAACTGAGTTAATAACCCCCATCTTGGCAATATACATTTATTTCGCCAATTTTAAAACCTAATAAAGATCCAACTAGATGTACTTCATATCGGCCCATCTCATTACTTAATGTTGATTATAAAATGTTTATGAGTATTTTTGCTGATAGATTGAAGACAATCATCCCCGGCATTATAGATATAGATCAGACAGGCTTCATTGTAAATAGAAATACTTTTGATAATATAAGAAGAACTTTAACATTAATTGATTTTGCAAATAGGAAAAAGAAAGATTTAACACTTATTAGTCTTGATATAATTTCAGCATTTGATTCAGTAAGTTGGGACTATCTGTTTACCTTACTGAAGTGCACAAACTTCTCAGATGCATTTGTAAATCTAATTGAGCATTTATACAAAGGAACATTAGCTTATATTAAGGTAGGAACATATGTTTCAGAATAAATACCCATTTTTAAAGGTACAAAACAAGGATGTCCACTTTCTCCACTATTATTCACTTTAGTAATGGAGCCTTGGGCTAATTTGATCAGAAACAGTACTGACATAGAGGGTTTTGAAATAGATGAAAATACAACATCCAAAATTCAACTTTTTGCAGATGATGTTCTAATTACATCAGCAGGATCTAATTCTTCTATGCAGTCTCTATTTGATAAAATGATGAATTTTAAAAGTATTTCTGGTTTAATATTCAATGAAGAAAAAACTAAAATACTACCTATATATACACGAAAAATATTCTCATTAGTGATTTTACTAAATATATACCCAATTCAGGTCAGATAACTTATTTAGGTATAATACTATCTAAAGATATTAAATCTATTATATATAATAATTATAATACCTGTTTTCTTAATATACAAAATCTTTTTAATACCTGGAATAATATGTTTTTACTATGGAGGAGAGACTTACAATTATTAAAATGATAATATTCCCCAAGATTTTATACTTAATACAATCAATAATACTTCCACCTACAAAAATAATTATCAAGAAACTGAATACACTAATGTTAAATTTCCTATGGGCACCTAATAGACCTAGGATTGCATTAAAGAAACATACTAATAGCTGGTCTCAAGGAGGTACTTCTTTTCCAGACTTTAATTTATATACTATCTCTTCTATTGTAAAAGTTATTACTTTATTAATAGATCAGTCATATGTCACAAAATGGAAAGATTATTGGGAGCTAATTAGTATGCACTTCATGAAAATCTCCTTAACACATAAAAATATGATTGTAAATAACTCCATGTTATGGTTACTAAAGGAATTTTGTACTTCACCTATTACACCTAAACATATGGTTTGTTACCCATTAAATATTATTATTAGCTATCGTAACTTTATATTCATGCACCCTAAGTATAGGGAATGGAATTTTATTATATTCCCTATAATGTATACTCAGGGTATGCTTTTGTCATCTACTTCTGAAGGAACTCATTTAGCTATAGATAATGATCTAAAGTACTGGTATCAGTTGATATCTGATAATAAAGTTAAAAATCTAGATTTCTTAAAACAAGAATTTGATCTAAGAGAAACTTGCTGGTTAGAGGTTCAGACCTTTAGACAACATCTCATTAATAAAATAGATCTAATGTCTATAACAGTTAAAGAATCTATTCCAACACTGATTGATTACTTGATATTAAATTTACAACATAAAGTTTCTGATAAAGGTAAACTTTCATACATACATAAAATTATCAAACAAGAAACTTTTTACAGTGTAGATACATACTGGAATTATTTCACTTCTATTAATGGGGACCCACCAAATCAACAAGATAAACAATATATATTAGAATCTGCCTATAGAACTACGTCTTCCATTGTCTGGAGACTTTATACATGGAAATTTTTACATAGATCTTTTTATACACCTTTGATGATGAATAAAATAAATAATAAAGATAATCTATGTAAGAGATGTAATGTAGAAATTAATGCTGACTGGGCTCATATGTTTTATGACTGTATAAAATTGAAAGAATACTGGAAGTCAATTAATGAATTTTTGCAGGCTCTTTTTACAGATAATTTCATTATTTCTAAATCTCTTATATTATTCAACACACCTGTACCTCAAAGTGTTAAAAAGGTTAAGCTTCCCTTGTTATGGTCTATTCTAGCAGTGGCTAGGAAAATAATAACCAGAAATTGGATTTCAGATACACCTCCTTCGTTCAATGAATTTAAAAATGTTATGAATATAGTGTGCCATATGGAAACAAACACAATTAGGTCAAGAACAACTAGAAAAACATCTTATTATATTGTATGGGATAATTTACAAAATTTGTTAAAAAAATCCTAATTTCAATAGCATGGTATTTTAGTTTAATTAATTGATCTGATTGTAGTGGATGTCTTTGTAAATACTTTAGTTGTTTTGTTGAATGTTATAATCATATCTATTTTTAATTACTTGTATAAAATTGTTATGATATTTCTCTTGTATGTTAAAACAATAAACCTGTTTTGAAAAAAAAAAAAAAGAAAATACTTAAACAATAATCCATGACTGTGTGTGGGTATATGAGGATTTACCCATGGCTGGTGTTGTTTGATCATGAGGGTGAAGACCATGCCCAGCAGATCTGACAGGTTTGTGGACAGACAGGAGTTTTTGGTCAATGAATCGTAATGACCGACTGGGAACATAGTTGTGTAGAATGGAATTTAGTGCTGGACAAGCAGATGGATGCTGGATAATTTTATAAGTGGTAAGAAACTGTGTATATGTTAGCTGATGGGGTAGTTCTAACCAATTTGGGCTTTTTAGTTTATACAGTGGTGGGTTCTGAAAGTGGTGTTTTCCACACTGGCTGTTAAAACTTTCCGAGTAATTTTCTGGAGGTGTGACAGGTTGTCATATGTGCAAAGGAGTCATCTGCATTTTATATTAGGGGAAGCTTGTTGTGTGGAAGTATGAATAGTATTAGTGAGAATGTTAAAGAGGTGGGGTCAAGGATAGAGTCTTGTGGTACACTGTTGGTGACTGGAAGGCATGGACAGAGGTTACAGTGCCATTTTACTGATACTTATTGGATGTGTAGCTTTTGAACCATAGAAGTGTGGGCCAAGATAGATCTAGTGAGGACATTTGACATGGAGGCTTCTTCTGACAAACTGGGTGGATGGCTTTAGACAAGTATTGAAATAAGGAGGAGACTAGCTTGCTGTTATATCTAGTTTCATGGTACTATGGGAGAGTTAGAAGCAGTGTTGTGTAGGGGATAGGAGTTCTTCCTGCAGGAAATAGTTTAGCAAATGTTTTTGAATACATTTTTCAAGAATTTTTGAGAGGGTGATAAGATTGCTATAGATCTAAAGTTGGTAATGTTTGTTGAATTTCCTCCTTTGTGTAGGAGAATAATGTGAGATTTTTTTTCAGAGATAGTGAACGTGGGATTCCTGGATTGACCTAATTATAAGGACTGAGACAGGACAGGCAATTCTGTCAGCTGCTATTTTTAGGTACTCATTTGGAAGGGTGTGGGCTGAAGTGGAAAATGGTTTGAGGGTAAGAGTACTTTTATCCAGTGTGTAGGCACAGGTTTGAAGGTGGAAGTGGATGTGGTAATATGTGACTGTTAGGTAAGGTTGGGAATGAAATTTGGGGAATCCTTGATTAGGGATGCAATACTATATATGATATAAGAGTTGAATTCTACTGCAGTTTTGAGTAGCAAGTTATTGGGAGAGGGGTTAGGGTTAAATATTTGTCCAGGATAGATTTCTTTAGTGGCTGACCAGAATTTTAGGATTGTGTTTACTGTTGTTCTTAAGTTGTTATACTATATTTTTTGTCTTTATTTATTTGCTTTTTAGTCTGGTTGTTGAGCATTGTGAAGTTTTTGGGATATTGTGACGTTTTATATTTTTGCCATATTGCATTATTTGTTTTAAGTCTCCTCTTTCTAGGAGGTGCATCATCTAAGGGGAGGATTTTTTAGGATGCTCCAGTTAATAGATGATAGGGAATTATACCATGACCCCCCCCAAAATGTGCACGTTGATTGGCCAGCGTGCACATTGTAAATCGAGTTATACTAATGGAAAAAGGTCCGGTCGCCCGGACTTTTTTCCATTAGTATAACTCTACTTTTAAAACACTGTCTCGCTATGTTAAATGGGTTGGCATCCGCGGCAGTTCTGATGTACTGCGCGCCTGCGCAGTACATCAGAGCTGTGGGCAAAAGCAACGGAGAAAGCAAGATCTCCGTTGCTTTTTTTTTACTGTTTTCGCTATGTTAAATGGGTTTAACATAGCGAGACAGTTTTAAAATAAGCAACGTCGCCCTCGGGACCAAACCACGCCAACCGTGGGTAAATCCAGCATTACCCACACCCAGGCGTGGGTTATTGCTATAGTAATGAATATTTCTGGGTTAAACTTGGGAAGGTTACATGTTTTATAAAGATGCTGTTCAAGTAGATGTGTGAGATGTCTTATCATATAGATTGGGAGATAGTCACTGACAGAGTCTGACATTATACCTGTGGTGGTGACTTTTTCTAGGGACTGATACCAGGATCCAGTCTAATAAGGATTTTGATGTTTTGCTATTATATGTGGGACTATTAAGAAGTTGTGTGGAACTGTATATGTTTATGCTAGATGTAGGGAAGTTAGAGGCTATGTCCAACCAAAGGATATCATCACCTAGTAGTATTTTTTTTCTTGTGGAATTGTTATGGATATCCACTGTAGGAAATCTTCTAATGTAGCTGTATTGTCACCAGGAGGGATGCAAATGGCAGAAATATATATTTGTTTACATTTTTTTTTGTTTTTTTCAGGAAAGTAATAAGGAGCTCTGTTGAATTGAATTCTGTTATTGGTTTGTTGTAGGGTGAAATGTGGTAGCTGTTTGAAAATATTAAAGCAATACCACCACCTTTCTTCTTTATATGGTCATTGCTGATTATATTGTAGCCAGGAGCTGTAATTTCAGAGTTGTTTATGTTTGGCTTCAACCAAGTTTCAGTTATAGTGAGAATAGCTGACTTGTGTTTGGTAATCCAGGCATAAAGATCAGTAGTTTTATTTCATGTGCTTCTAATATTTATGGCAGAAAAGGTTTGGTTACTGGGGATGGGGATTGGTCAGTGGAAGGTCAGAGCAGAGTGGGGAAGATAAATGCCTTGATGTTGGTTGTGTTAGGGGACCCAGGGTTAGGTTGAATATCTTCTCCTACGAGGATTTTTTGCATATTGGGATACTGCTGATTCTTGTTTTTGGAGAGTATTTTTTTCACTTAATTTTATTTTGATTTGAGTTGAAATAGACTTAGTCGATATTTTGGGATAACTGTGAGAGGCATCATTAAATAGACTTGGTGCAATATGTGGAGAGTTTAGGGAGGAAGTATGGATAGGTGGTTATGATACAGTTGAAGAGATGATGAGAGCAACTATGTAGTAGGATGAGAGATGGCTCAGTGGGAGGACAAGAATAGAGGATAAGCTGAGGAGTAGGATGATGGCAGGTAGTGGGGAAGTAGGAATCAATAAGGAAGGAAGGAGTTGCAAGGTTCTGGGATGTTTAGTGGTGGTGGCACAGAAAGCTGGTTGAAGGTAGGTAGGAAGGAAGCAGGTTGTCCTGGTGACATTTCTTACGTTTCTGAATTGTGAGAAATAGAGGGGTTTGAAAGGACAGAGTATGAGGATATAGTTAAGAAGTTATGTGGGTTTATTTGGGGAAAGAAATAGTTGAAATGTAGAATAATAGATAGGTACTGTTGGGGAGGGGTCCGAATATGAATGAATATAATGCAAAGCAGTGTGGGAGGAAGAAAAGTTGTTGGGAATGATGCCAAATGTTAGATGGAAGTTCGGAAATAGGAAGATACAAACAGAAGTGTTTGTATGATAGTATTAAGTTTGTTTGGGGAGGGTTAGGGAATGGGTTTCACAGGTGAAATGTGTGTGCATGGGAAGTATAATGGTAAAGGATGAGGGGGTAGGTGGGAATCTTGGATACATCTACAGTGTGCTTTGTGTAGTTAAGTGTCTTCAATTTTTCAGGTTACTATTCATTGCTCGGAGTGTGTTTATGACTCTGTAGCTACTACATCCAGGGCTGTTGCCACTGGCATTGTGTTGAGGAAGTTTGCCTTATTGCATACTCATAACCTCCCAGAGGGTGTAAGAATGAGATTTTAATTTCACCTTTAAATAGAGATTTAGATTTGGACCTTCTGCTGCAGAAAGTATCAAAAATGTGATGTAAGCTGATACAGGGAATCTCTCAGATTTTCAGCCCTCCTTCTCTATATTTTTCAGCGGGTTTTCTGCACACTCATCCAGGTTTGGCAAGAATATGTGAAAGTCTCAGCAAAATGCTGATAATTAGACATTTAAAAACAATAGCAAGGAGGTTCCAAAAATAAAGCAGGAACAAGAGACAAATCAAATAAGCCAGAATTATTATGTTAGGGACGCTGTCCTCCCTGTTCCACCCTAGCAGTCTCTAATCCCTTCCAGAAAGCCTGGATCTCTCTTTGGCAATTGGTTGTTTCAGACAGATGGGTTCTGAGGTTGATTCAGCAGGGTTACAGGTGGCAATGGGAAGAAATACTCGCATTCCAGTGAATAATTCAACATCACCCAGACCAAACCCTTCTGTCTCCTCCTGTCCTACAGCATGTGCTTTCTCAAGGGTTAATAGAAACAGTTCTTTTCCTGATGGAAAGATGTATTTATTTAAGAATGCTTCTGTGCCAAAGGAAAAGAAAAAGAAAGAAAGAAAGAAAGAAAGAAAAGAAAAGAAAAAGCCTGTTTGTGTGAGTTACTTTGTAATGGCCTGTTTTACTCCTCAGGGTTCATTTGTTGGCCATTTCAGCATGTCTTCCCATGGATCCCTCTCTTTCTAGGCATTCCCATGCCAAAATGTTTTTGAAAAGTGTATTGCATAAGACACCTCTAAGAAAACCAATGGCTTCTCTTTGGGATCTTAATTTTGTGTTAGAGAAGTTAGCAGTTGCTCCATTTGAACCAGCTTAGCTGGGTGACTTGAGGTTCTTATAGGTTCATAGGTGTTTACTAGGCTAACGACCACAAGAGCCTTTTTAAGCCTAGCCATGCATCCCAAATCTCTGATGAGTTCTGATACGCTTGATAAGTGTAAGTATGGGCCTGGGAGATGAACCATTTACAGGTTACCTGTTTGCATCAGAGACATAGGTGCCAAACCAGGAATTAATTTCCAGTTTCCCATCCAATTGTCCAAGCTGCTCTTGCATTGGATTAGGATTAACATGGAAAACAGATTTACTGGTTGCTTTGACCTACACAAAAATAGTATTTGAGTTGCATGCTCTTGTGGTGTGTCAACCTTATCTCATTTTCCACAGAGACAGGATTTCAGAACTAATCCCTCCCTTATGTCTGAAGTGGTATTTGAGTTTACTTTATGCCAAACTATCCATTTCCCCATTTTTCTTAAATCCCAAAGTGAGGGAGTGAGGATACTTCATACATTGGATGCCCAGAGACAACTTAGGTACTATCTTGACAGAAAAATATATTTCAGATAATTTAATCAGCTGTTCATTCCTTGTGAAGCTAAGAAGGGACAACCTGTGTCAGCACAAACTATTTGCAAATGGTTGTTTCAAGCTATTATTTGTTATTTCCACTAGAACAAAATTGTTCCAGGCAGGGTCAAGGCACATTCTACTAAGGTCTTGGCTTCATCTATGGCTTTTTGGATAGGGTTGGACTCAAGAAGAATTCAAGAAGCAACCTTGTCCTTTGTACATACTAGCTATATTCTTTCTACAGATCTAGGTCAGGCTTTGCTAGGACCATTACCCAGGGGCTCCTGGACCATTCTTCTTCCACCTCCCAGTTGTTCTAAGCTATGGTAATCTACCCATATAGCTTAGACTACTGCACCAGTGATCAGTATGAAGAATATGGAACAGTTTTGTAATTTAAATCACTGTAACAGTAGATGTTTGAATGATCCCAGGTGCAGTAGCCACTCCCTCTGTCTATATCCCTTTTTTTTTTTTATTTTAGGGTGTGGATATTTTGTTGTTCCTAGCAATGTCCTCTCAGAGCTCAGTTGGAATGAAAGTTCTGAAGGACTTGGTGCCCAAACCTGTCTTTTCAGTTAGCTCAGAGCTGACTAATGGTTTGTGTGCATATAAGGTGCCCTGAAGCTTTGCAAGCTGGCCAGCCATTATATTTTATGCAGGAAAAAATCCATATGGCTTAGGTTGCTGCAGAAGTGATCATTTGAATATCTACTGTTATGGTAAGTTTATTTACACAACTGTACTTTGTATAATGACAGGGTCAGTGTTACAGATGCAGCAGGTTGTTTGCTTTAAAAATGTCAAATATTCAGATCAAAACTCAATGGCAATTTCAGTGGGTAGAGTATTAAAATCATAAGTTTGAGCACAAAGAAAACCTGATGAGAAGAAGTTAGAGTTGGAGGTTCTTCATAGATGAGGGGCCTCAGCCTGAGAGTGAAGGAAATAGGGGGTTACCTTTGCTATAATGCCTGGAAGTGAGATGTGGAGAAATATGAAATTTGAAGATTTTATAGGTAAGGCAGAGGTGAGGAAGATCTGAGTGGACATTTTGTTTTTATCTGTATGACTTACAGAATTGTTATTACATTTTGACTTTTTTTGTTCCTGAGTTCAGGGCTGTTGTTGAATACATGGCTAACAAACACTAAATAATATGTTGGACTCATGATTAGATTTGACCAATAGTTGCATGCTCATCAGTGTGAGGTTATAACTACTGAATGTGAGGCTAATGGTGTGATGGAACCAGAGGTACCTCACACAGCAGTACATGCTAATAATAGATGTGTAGTGTGTATAGTCCCTGGATTAACAATAAAGGTACAGTCTTCAGCTTACTACTATCAGCCAGTAGATGTTAACACTCTCATTTTATTTAGTATACCCTCAGGAAGCAAACTGGATTATAATACATGTAGTTTAGTTTTCCAGATTGATTGACTAATTTATTTATTCATTGATTCATTATTTATTCATTAGGTAGGTGGGCTGGTCAATGGACCCTTTACAGCCATTTCCTGGGTACCAAGACACAAAGTAACAGTGATGAACAGACAAATTAAATGCTGTGACACCAATCAAGATCACACTTATGACAAGTAAACAGGTTGTTACATTACACAGTGGGTGCGAATTTGTTTTATAGAAGCTAAATTTGTACATATAGCAAAGTAAAGATAGGTTCATAGGTACACAGATTAGTACTAGGATAGCCACCCTTGTGGATCATTTTAAGCTTAGCTAGTTTACCCTTTTGTGCTTAAAATAACCTATCCCATTTGGTTATAGACTGGCATGCATATCTACCCATTGATAGTACAGGGAGCAGTCCTGGAGTAAAGTTTTTGTTTCCAATCCATAGATCTATGTTGTACTTGAAAATGGACAGTGATGAACTTTGTTTAATGTGGATGGGGATTCTTTTCCATAGCAGTGGTATCCTCTGTGAAATATACCTGTCTTTCCAGACTGTTCTGTTAATGTTTCAGAAGAGGTTTAGATCCATAGGCTGAGTAATTCTGATGCCATTTTGACTTGCTAATGTGCAATAAATCCATCAGTAATGACTTGGAGGATGCCTTGTATGCCAGACAGAGGCCACCTCTTAGCAGTCTGTAGGAGACTGAGTATAGTGACAGGGCTTTGAGTTGGTACATATAGAACATGTTGTTTAGGCCTTGTATCCTTTTAGTAAGGTATCTGTGTGGGTGTTCCAGTTGTTGCATGTGTCTGGACAGATTCATGCCAAAGTAGGCATTATAATCAATGACTGGCCTAATGAGGGCTGAGTAAAGGGGAACAATGACATCCCTAGGTCTAGACACAATCCCTTTGTTTATAAGCTGTGCAATATAGAAGGACTTTCTTACAGCAATAGACACATGTTGTTCAAAGGTTAGGTCACTGTCCACATAAGTTTCCAAATATCAAACAACTGGGTCATCTCTTAGGACTGTATTGTTAATGTAGTTACCTGGGATAGATTACGTCCCAAAGGATACAATAATGCATTTTTTTAATTTAGTTTCAGTCCATGATTTTGACATCAGTTGTTTATTTGAGACCAACCTTCCTGCAGGATGGCTGAGTCATTTAGGAATTCAGTGACTTCTCCTAGCTTACAGTCATCTGCAAACTTAGTCAGCCAGCGCCCTTTGGTATTGGCTTTCACTTCAGAAAAATGGATAGCAAACAGGAGAAGTCCCAACACAGAACCCTGTGGGACTCAACTGGTGAATAATCTCTTTTTAGAGGTAATTTTTCCTATTTTTATCTGTGTCCTATCTGTGAGCCAGCTGGCAATCCATTGGGTGACTAGAGGTTCATTCCCAGTTTAGTTAGCTTTTCTACTGTGACCGAGTGGGGTATTATGTCAAACCCTTTGAACAGATTGAGGTATGCAGTGTGTACTGTTTTACCTTCATCCATTGCTTAGGTCACCTTTTCAAAAAGATCCACCAGGCTGATTAAGCATGACCTGCCTTTGATGAATCCAAACTGACACGGGTCTAGTGTTTGGAGGTTCCCTATGTTCTGATTGATTAATTCCATGATAAATGTTTCCACATGATAAATCTTTCCATGGCTTTGCTTATGAGGCTGGTCATACTTATGGGTCTGTAATTGTCTGAGCCTGTAGATAGCAACATTTTATTTAATTTTATATTTCCGTTTGTTAACCAGATAAGTGGTCTGGTCTAATGACCCTTTTCATCTATGACCCAGGCTCACTGGAGCAAAAAAGAAAAAAAAACATAGAAAATAAAGATATCAAATTACAGAGATAGCAAGTTCCAGTGAGGATGGCAAAATGTACCTAATATCAGAATATATACAAATAAAACACAAAATAAAATTATTTTGCAAAGTAACACATCTGGGTAGATAATATGAGTGCAAAGGATATATATATAAATGATACGATTTTAAGTTTTTACACATTACCTTGAAAGCAAACACATTTTCATTTTTTGAGTAAAAGCTCCTTAAGTTTGTCTTTAAATGATTTCAGTACCTCCTTTCTTATCTCAGACAGTAAATTGTTACAGACAGCTGGTCCAAATCTGGATAGGGCTTTTTCACCTATGTAAATTTTAAACCTAGGTATGACTAGGTTGATGTTTTTTTCCTGGGTTTTTCTGAGATTACAAATGTAGTCCATAATCTGCAATTTTGATTTAAGTTGGCCCACTGACATGATTTTAAATCAGGATGAGCTGAAAAGAAGTGTGGTCCTAGCATGAACTGGCAGCCAGTTAAATATCTCAAGAAGAGTATAGTGGTGAGTGATGTGTGTTTGTGTGTGTGTGTGTGTGTGTGTGTGTGTGTGTGTGTGTGTGTGTGTGTGTGTGTGTGTGTGTGTGTGTGTGTGTGTGTGTGTGTGAGTGTGAGTGTGTGTGTGTGTGTGTGTGTGTGTGTGTGTGTGTGTGTGTGTGTGTGTGTGTGTGTGTGTGTGTGTGTGTGTGTGTGTGTGTGTGTGTGTGTGTGTGTGTGTCTGATAGGAATACAACTCTATACATTTTTTTTTCCAGACTTGTAGTTTTAGGGTATTTGTCCCAGACTAACATTGATAAACAATATTCAAGTTCTGTTATGGGAACATTCCATGCTGTTGCCGTTTGTTCTTCTGGGGATAGTAAATGCGACGTCTTGTTACAGAGTATGAGTTGTACTACAGTGGAATTGATGATGTTATCTGTGTGTTGGGAAAAGGTCAAATAAATATCTAGTCCTTGCTCTTTAACATCAAGTGCTGGTTTATTCATAGTGTCTGTTAATAGAATTGGGGGACAGTTACGTAGTTTATGCAGTGTGGCAAATAGCATAATACTAGATGTTTGGGAATTAACAAGTAGTTTATACGTATGGCTTCAAGTGCACTGTGCCATGAAGCTGGTTTGTCATTTGTGTTGTCAGGCAATAGCAGATGTATCTGATTCTTTTAAGAGGAGATCTGCGAAAATGGTTGTATTCAAGGAGGGAGATAATGTGTTGTATCAAACTATCATTCATATTGCAGTATATATTGTTGCTGATTTTGTATACAGGGACTTTATTGTGCTAAAGACACAATGGAATCCATGCTGAGCATCCCAATTACAACCCATATTTGGCAAAGAGTTGTTTATAGAAGAGTTTTTTTAAAGCTTTTTCTTAAGGAGCAAAGGTTAGAGACTGGTCTATGATCCGTGAAATCCTTAGGCCTATTCACTTTTGGGACGTGGAGTACAGTAGCATGTTTGAATGGTTTGGGAAAGATAGCTGAGTTTAAGGAGAGGTTTTGTGTGTGTGTGTGTGTGTGTGTGTGTGTGTGTGTGTGTGTGTGTGTGTGTGTGTGTGTGTATGCGTGAGGAGTTAGTGATGTTAGAGGCTGATATGATTAGACCAGAGCAGTGATGTTTACTGAACATAATACATGTAGTAGTAGTATCTGATTTTTCTAAATGTTCTTTGCCATCTTTCCATGATATCTCTGTAAACTAGAATTTAGGAAAGTATTCCATTTGAGGGTAAAGTTGAATGTCATTGGGAGACTGCCTATGTTGCTGAGAAAATTGATGTGGGAGAAATTTTATTCACAATGGCTTTGACAGATGAGATGAATAACTTTTTATATTGTGTGGCTATGCTGGTTATATATTTGAAGTGGCTTGAGTGGGTATTTTTATTTGGGTGAGTAACAGGTCCTAATAGTCATTTTAAGTCTTTTCAAAAGTGTTTGACAGGACTTAAGGTCATTTTTTGAAATAACTATCTTTAGTTGAGTTTTTTACTATTGTGAAGCACACTTTTTCAGGTTTTTCTGACCTTTTCTCTTTCATGCATTGATTTATTTGTCTCCTTATTACTTGACCTTAAATTGTCATTGGTTATAGGAAATAGTGTGCTGTGTATATGTGAAAGAACATTTAAGATGTAATTTAGAGCATCATTTAGTTTATGCTGGTGTGCCATTGTCCTAATTTCTGAGACTATGGGGAAGATTTGGTTTGGATTTTGCTTTTTAGGGATTGGCAAGAGCTACAATTTATTATATTAAAGGTAAGGGATAATAAAAGGAGAATATATCTTGCTGTGCTTGACAGCCAGTTAGCCTTTTGTAATGTAAAACAATGATGCTGTAATTGTGGCAAGCTTAATGAATCTGTATATGCTGTTTATCACTGTCTGGAATCATGAATTTTTGGATAACTGACCTGCCCTTTACCTGTCTATAGCTTTGTTTCAGTTTGTTATTGACAGAAGACTGAAAAAAGTTAGTCTATTGCCCCTTCCTTCTGTAAATGGCTTGGGTTCAAACCTTAGGCAAGCATTGTTTTTTTTGGATATAGTTTTATTTTAAGAAAACATTTCACTTGGTGGTAACTTCAAGTCAGAAGGGCAGATTGCAACTTACTTGCCACCATTTTATTGACCTAAATTCAAGAAAGGTCATAGGTAACCTGCAAACTTACTCTATTGTCAAACATTAGTGCTGTTGAGGAGTTATTTACAGGTGTAATTTGAGAAGGTCCTGAAACAAAAAATAAATCAGACTACACAAAGAAACAGTAGAGATGCAGGGGAAATAATACATAGTTAAGAAAGGCAAAGTAAATATGAATGTACTATGCTGTCAACAAATTGCTTCCTCTAAAGTTCTGTTTTAATGAAACAAATTCTAGTACAGCTAAACTACTGATTTCAATAAAGCAATTATTTATAAAAAAATCATTATTATGCAATAATATTAAAATATGGCACCATATTCATTTTGTCACTGTTGTTGGTTAACTGAAATTACGTGATTAGTTATGTATGCAATCTTCAGGGTCTCAGGGCTGTGTACACTCCAGACTAACTTGGTTTCCAGTTATGCAACATCTTATTGGATACTGAAGTCTTTTTGAAATCGCTGTGGTTCTTATCTGTCACATATGTGTTGGATAAATTCTTGGCAACACACGTTATTGAAATCCCTGGAAAAGACTCTTCTTGGTGTTAAGATAAAGTCTGCCATTCCTTACAACAGACCCCCTCCTTCTTTCTGTCTGAGCGCTTTTCATTTGATTTGCAGCTGGGTGAATTGTAATAAGCAGGCACCCTGCTCTCACATGGTCTCATAGCACTTAAAGATAAGAGCTTTTCAGAACATTGAAAGAATCAATATTAATAAAAACTCTTCACAGGCCCTGCTGCCTGTAGGCCTTTGACCCAGAGATATTTTTTTCTAGAAAGAATGGCAACTCCTCAGTCAGAAGAGTATGACATATATTTCCCGTTATACAAGCACAGATTTGGAACAATTTTTGCTGGTTCTCAGCATCTCTCTCTCTTCTCTCCCTCTTTTTTGTTCTTTTTTTGCATTTAGTAGCCTGGTAGGTGGACTGGCCTAAAAGGGAACCTTTCTTGGGCACAAGCAAGGCTGAAATATAAAAATGATAATAAACACTGTTTGCAAACTTGCTGAGTATTTTATGCTGAGAGTAATGTTCAGCAGAGAATAAGTACAGATGCGCTAAGGCAATACAATTAGTGGTAGGTACGAAAGTGTCACTCCTTTTCAGCTTAAGTTATTGACACAACAACAGTACAAACTGTTTTTAGCAGCATTGGATGATATAAGGATATTTAGAAACAGGCTGTAATGAGGCATACAATTACACAGCTTATGCTATTAAGAGAGTATGTTATTTGCATTAATATAGTGTGGATGACTTGTGAATTCAACAAATAGGCCAAAAATTTGAATTGATTTGGCCTAAAACAGGGATCTTTGTCAGAGTTTCTTTCTTCCTATCCTGAGATGCAACTATATCCACAATCTATTAAAATCTGTTCTTAGAATGAAAGAGATAAAGCTTCCCACAGAAGGAATATTGGGGTACAATGCCCCTGAACAGAAACAATAACTTTTTGCAAGTTTTCTGTTTGAACATTTTGCTGACTTTGTGGCTACTTTATCCATTTGGGAAAGATCTCATTGACTGAACAGCATAGATAAGACTGAAATATCTTATCGCTTTATGTCAAACAAAATAATGAAATAAATGAGTGAATACATGTAGAAATAAACAACCCCCCCTGTGCCAACTGTGAAACCCTGTGCTTCTGTAAAAGTAACTTCATATTTCTTGAGGTAGTCTGGCTATTTTTAGTGCAACAGAACTCAGCAATTTTCTTTTCCTGGTTTGCTTTAAATGAGCCAAATGGAGACGTTTAGAGGCAACAGTATCTACCATCATCCCTTGTTTCTGTTGAAATGCATTTTCTAATCTCTGAATGCAAATATTACCCCCCCCCCCCCACAACAAGAGCATTTCTCAGTCCAGTTTTCAGATGTGCTACAAAAAGGTACAGCTCCAGTAATAAATTTTCATGCTACTCTGTTAGCTAGGGACTGGCTTCCCTTCCTAAAATGCACATGTTGGTGTGAAAAGAAGATACTTATGAGCTTGTCTGAAAATATTCACGCTGTACGTTACCCTGTAAGGTGGCTGAATAGAGTGTTTATTTTGAGATCTCAGAAACTCTCGGTTATGCTGCTACCTTTGATAATCTGTCTATATCTGCACATTAACTCTTGTTCAGGTAATGTGTTATACTCCTGTGTAGGTGAGTGGATCTGGATGATATATACTTGAAATACAGATGTGTTGCACAGCTGCCTCAGTGGCTGAAACCAGGTACAGTCTTTTAAAGTAATAGTGCATCGTACTACTTCCTGTAACATAAGAGTATTTTAAGCAGTAAAACACACATGTGCACTTGCCTGCTATCTGTAATACTGGCCTGAACAGCACTAATTGCCACATTTTTCCGGTGTGTTGTGCTGCTACTCTCTAACACTCATTTTACTACCACGGTCACTAGCCAGTCTCTAGCAGAGTCCCTCAAGTCTTGTTGCTTGGGCCACTCCTTTTTGGCATTTACTTCTCCAAAGTCAAGGCCAATGTCAAGGGCCCCGGGCTGACCAGGTTTTCAGACAATTGCAAACTAGATGCACTGATATAAACCACCAAGGACACAAATACCCCTCAAGAAGGCCTGACACAGACTAATACCTGGTGCCAGAACCACGCTCTAAAACTCAATGCCAAGAAGTGCATAATAGTATCCTTTAAGAAGATGGCTGCCTCTGGAAACTACCACATTGATAATACACCCCTAACAGTAGACCCAGCAGTCAGAGATTTGGAAACACATGTAGACAGTATCATGTGTCTATGGTAGAAAGGGAATCATTCTATATTGCACAACTTATACACAGGTTATGGCATCTATGCCCAAGGATGTCATAGTTCTGCTGTATCTCTACCCTTATCAGATAAGTCATAGAGTACAGTGCCACTTTGGTATGTACCTGACCAGGCCTGACCATATGCAACAACTGGAACAGCCACACAGGTTCCTCACAAAAAGAATACATGGGCTAAACAACATGTCCTGTGTCAACTACCTCAGAGCCTTATCCCTGTATTCAGTCTCCTACAGATTACTGAGAAGTGATCTATGCCTAGTGTACACAGCATCCACTGATCCTATGATGGACCTGTTGCACATCTGCAAAACAAATAGCATCACAATTACCCAATCTAGGGAACTTAATAGGACATGTTGGAGTGACAGGTATGTCTTCTCTGGAACAGGCATTACATCCAAGTGAAGCAGAGTTCTTCCTGAATCAATTAAAACTTATCTTGGACCAGGAGATGGGGAATTGGAACTTTACTATTGGTTGGGCAACTATGTCTCTAAAACACCGAGCCGGCCTTTGGATGCTTCTCTAGCCATGTCCAAGCCTACATATACCCTTAAATAAACCAGGGTATCAAAAATTGTCAGATACCTTTGGTTAGAATGGCTAGCCGTAAAAAGGTCCCCCTGGGCCTAGTAATCACCTATGAGCCTATGTATTGTGCTGTTACACTGTTTTTCAACACTAGCCTCCTGTATTTATCTGATTGTTACATTTATCCCTGTGATAACAGGTTGCTGATCAGTACACTGGAATTCACCTGTGCATTGCAACCTGTATTATTACTAAGTCTATGAACAGTAACACCATAACTCGTCTGTGAGCACTAGCATTTTGGACTTACCTGTGTGTTGTGCACGTCTCTGTGATAGAGGGTCTGTTTTGTGCTCAGATGTAGTTATACTTGGAATGTAGCTCAGTGCTTACTATTTACCTGGAAGGGTTTAGAAATCTTTATTCATGAATGTGGACAGCAAATGCCATTTTATACTTACAGTCTCATATTGTTGCCCCCTCATCCTGCTTTGCATTTAAAATGGTACATATTTCTGCAAATGTTGCCCTCCCCCCACGTACTTTAAAAAATGTATGCATAATGGTCAGCTGTTAGCCATACAACTGTAAGATGTAGAAGTATTCTGGCCTCAGAAAGTTTCTGTTTTCTGCAATAACCCTACAATTCACTTGTGTATTTGTTTATTGAAAAAAAAAACAATATAACAACAACAGATAACAGTCAAGAGAAGTACATATTGTAGTAGGTTATCAATAAACACACAAGAGCAAATGTATCACAGTAGGATGCTAAAATTCATTAAACAGGTAGCTGAATTATGAATTATAACATAATAAAAGACCCAACACTGAACATATTAAAAATAACTAAAAACAGCTTTTAAACTAAACTATTGCTTGGCAATTAGCAAAATAGAAAAAGACAGATTAGAATGAAAAGGAGAAATTATATTGCAGAGTGGTGGTTAGGTATGTATAAAATAGGTGTACAACAAATGCTTAATTACATTTTAGGATTGAAGTTGTCATAATCTGTGAAGTATGTTTCCATAAAGTCTATGTTTCAGTCCCCCTGTTCCTTATATTACCAGACAAGTACATTATATATATATATATATATATATATATATATATATATATATATATGTGTGTGTGTGTGTGTGTGTGTGTGTGTTTGTGTGAACTATTACTGAAAGTTGAATAAGCCACAATTTCAGTGAGAAAGGTAGTATGATTTTGACAGGGAGAGAGCCTAGAATCCATAAAGATGGTTTCTTAGGAAGGGGTTTTGACAAGACTGCCTGAGATAACTAAACGTAGAAGTTGATTCATGGGGCATTGCCAAAAAATATGAAATTCATTAGCAATATCCATTGAACATAGAGAGTCCATGTCCCTGACTGCCTATATCCTCTATCTAGTAATTTAGCTGGTGTTCAATATCTCTGGTATATCAATCATAGCCGGTGGACAACAAGCGAGTGATTTTTGATAAGTATTGTATAGCCTTATATTGAGTGTCAAGGGTAGCTCTGTAGTCTCCTTCTGAGAACCATCAATGTGTTTGGTTAGGTATTGAAAAGATTTCTCTACTGCAGGTTTAGATAATGACAAGTATGGACATGACACTTTTAGTTTCTGAAGGGACCATTAGGGGCCCAGGATACATGTTTAGTGTTGCTTGAAAGGAAACTGGTATAATCTTAAACCCAGTTATGAACCTGGTAAATATGAGACGTCTTCGCTTAATCAAATTAATATAGCTCATAGAAGAATAGATTTATTTCTAGAATAATTTTTATTGGATGAACGTATTCACTCAGAAACACATAGGTTTTTGAAGGTAGACAACCCTGTCCTAGCTACTATAGTTTGTATACCTAAGGTACACAAATGTATTCATAATCCACCTTTCCGACCCATTATATCAGGAAGCAAGAGTAAGACGTTCCCGTTTGGGAAAGCTATTGATCAATGGCTAAAGCATATCTACCAGAGGGTCCCACATTTAATTAAGGACTCGTGGGACTTCCTGGGTAGATTTAAAGCAGAATTATGGAATGACAATCTAGTATTTTTGACCATTGATATAATAGATTTATTCTCCTGCATTCCTAAGACAGATGGTATGAGGAGACTTACCAACAGTGTTAACAAATATTCACTACTTGACTGGGACAGGGTTGACCTTATTTCTGAATTCATGAATATAGTTTTGGATAATAACTTCATACATTTCGAAGGTGAGTATTGCAAACAGTCACTAGGCATAGCCATGGGGGCAGCATGTGCCCCCATCTACGCCAATTTAGTGTTATTGGACTGGGAAGAAGAGTTTATAATAGGTACCCATTGGAAGGAATACATAGTGTGTTACGTCCAGTTTCTGGACAACATGTTTATGTTATGGAAAGGAACAGATGAATCTATAGTCCAATTTGTTGACTATTTGGATGCTACTTCCCACCTGGCCAAAACATCCCTCCACTAGAAAACCTCCTCCGCTGGTCTACCCACCATCTCCCCCAAGAAACTATCATTTTAGGTGATTTCAATATTGACTGGCAATCCTGTTCTGGCAATCATCCAGACCATCATGTAAACCTTCATGGCTTCACCCAACTAGTCCAGTCGCCAACCAGGATAAATAAAAACTCCAGCAAGCACACTACCCTGGATTGATACTAGTCAGTAAGAGCCCCCAGTCATATATAACAGGCTGCTTATCAGATAGCCTCAGTGATCACTCCCCAATATTCCTACTGAAAAAATACCTATACCAAGCTAAACCTGTCTACTGTCAGATACGTAAAAAAATAAACTTTAACCCACTCACATTCATCTCATCCCTCAAAGAATGTAACTGGCATCCTCTAAAGTACCTCAGTCTTGATGACGCAGTTGAATTTTTTAATACTACCTTCCTGAGCATCCTTAATTACCATGCCCCCATAAGACTTTCCAGAATCAAAGCACAACCCTCCTCGTGGCTACAGAAAACCACTAAGTCAGAAATGAAAAGCAGGGATAAAGCCTGGGGAGCACTGGCGCAAAACCAAGACCCCCTCAACTAGACAGAAATTCCTAGAACTACGCAATAGAGTCAAAAAGCTAATAAAACAGGACAAATTCCAATACTACCAGTCTGCCCTAGACTCCTCTGAACACAGCCCCAAACAATTCTGGTCCTCCATAAACACCATCCTCCACCTAGGTAAAGTCAGTACCCCTCCTCCTAACATCCCTCACTCCTCAGAAAATATTACTACCTCATTCAACACACACTTCACACATACCATACTATCACTAGCTAAACAACACAACCCCCTCCCCTCCAACCCACACCTTCAACTGCTAATCTCCCCACTGCCTTCTCTTTTTCTCCTGTACCTACCTCCAACATAAAAAAAAACTCTTAACTAAACTTAAACCCACCAAATTAGCAGCAGAGAACCTCCCAAGTGAATACCTACAAATTGTAGCTGATGCTCTGGCCTACCCAGTATCCATCTTGATTAACCAATCTCTGTTAAAAAGTTATGTTCCCACACTGTGGAAAGTATCACATATAATTCCCCTCCACAAAGGCGGACCCTCCACAGAACTAACCAATTACCGCCCCATAGCTATTCCCTCTCCACTTTCCAAAATCCTAGAGAGATGCATACACTCTCAGGTCTCAGGCTACCTCCTTACTAACAACCTCCTTTCCAATACTCAGCATGGTTTCCGATCAAACCATAGCACCACCACTGCCTTACTGTCCTTTACTAACACTATCCTTCAGCATAAAAACAATGGATATCTCTCCTCTGCTACTTTCCTAGACCTATCTAAAGCATTTGACATGGTCCCACACAAACAACTTATCTCTGTCCTCAATAACCTATCCTTTTCACAATCAGTCACCAACTGGTTTCAGAGTTACCTGTCTGACTGCCAACAATCCGTTGTATGGCAGAATTACATATCTCCCCAACTACCTGTCTCCATAGGGGTTCCCCAAGTATCCATCCCTGGACCCCTACTCTTCTCTGTTTTCACAAATAATCTAGCCTCTGCCACCACACATGGCACACTCATACAATATGCAGATGACTCGACCATCATCTGCTCAGCCCAGTCCCTACCCAAACTGCAAAAAGTCACACAGGAAGCCTTTTCCTCTGTTGAAACTTGGTTATCCGATGCCCAATTAATACTCAACCCAAACAAAACTAAACTACTCATCTTCCAACCCACCAAACATACTCAAAATAACTCTCACTTTAACATCACAGCAAAAGACAACACCACTATATACCCAACTGAACACACCAAATTGCTAGGAGTGAAAATAGACAACAAACTAAAATTTGATATTCACATATCCATGACCATAAAAAAAGTCCACAAAAAACTAGGAGCATTATACAGAAATAAGCATCTTCTCACCAAAGCAGCAAAGATTTCAATAGCAAATTCCCACCTTATCTCCACCCTACTTTATGCCTCTCCAGTATATACCAACCTAAGGCAATGTGATCTAAACAAGCTAGAGACCTGCTACAACAAAATTGCCAACTTCGCCACAGGGGCATCCTACCGTAGTCACCACTGTCTCTCACTTGCTGAACTGGGCTGGCTTGAACTCCCTCACCTCCTTCAATGGCATCAACTCTCACTCGCCCACAAACTAGTAAACCATCCACTAAATGTCCCATCCCTCCAGAATCTACTCCAACCCTATCACACCACCAGACCACTAAGATCCAGCAACAAAAATCACTTGCAGATCACTAAAGCCAATAACTCTGCTGGTGAAGCACTATTCTCTTGCACCATAGCCAAATTATGGAACTCCCTCCCACCCACAATTACCCCCGTACCATCATTCACCCACTTCAAAACTTTACTAAAAGTGCACCTAAAAACATGCTGGCTATGCCCTTGCAACTCCCACTCTAATATCACCCACACCACCCAACCACTACCTTTCTTTCCACTCCACTAACTACCTTGATTATAGCAAGCTCAAATGCTCATAAGCCTAGTACTTATACATCAGGAACTTCTTATTTTAACATTTGTTAATGTCTGTTATGTACTTCACAGATAAAGATTCTAGTTGTCTACTGATGTACTATGTTCTTCATCTGTAAATATGTTGTAAGTAATTGCTATGTAAATTGTTAATTGCTATGTAATCCAATGTAACTACTGTCTGTTTATTTTAACTGTGGAGCTTTTCTCCCCGGGCCTCCACTGAAAATGGACCTACGTCCAGTCAGACACTCCCGGTCAACAAATATAAATAAATAAATAAATAAATTTAAATCATACAAGTCCCTACTTGAAATTTACCTACAGTTTCAGTAGGAAGGGTATAAATTATTTGGACACTTACATCTTTAGTGATGGGTATGGATTTCAGTCCAGAATATATCGGAAAGAGACTTTCTGTAACTGTTATCTTGTATATACTAGTAACCATCCCACACTCAAAAAAAAGAAGTATTCTCAAAGGGCAGTGTATCAGGGCAGCCCATATAACTACAGTACAGGAAGGCATGGTTAAGGAAATGAATTTTATTGGTGATATGTTTAGGAAAAGGGGATACTCTGACAACTTAATAAGTGACATAACCGGATATGTGATCAGAAAGTTCCCCTCCTTGGTAACACTATTAATACTCAGGGAATAGAGGACAGCAAGTCGGATACCACAGGATATCACAGAGCATATATATTAGAGTTCAGTCCGTTTGTGGGTCAAATCAAGAACATCATACATCAAAAGTGGAATATTCTAACTAGTGACGAAGGAGTGTACAGCAGACTTGGAGACAGACCCACATTTGTGTACAAGACAGGGGCTAACATCAAAAGGATGATAGAATCCAAAACGTCCAATATGAGAGATACCACTACCGAGACATCGGAAGGTACTACTAAATGTGGGCACTGTAACCAATGTCATGCTATTATGGAAGAAAAATATTTATATTTGGAGAATGGAATTAGGAGTAAGATCAGATTTAAGAGAGGGAACTGTCAGACTCAACATGTTGTATATTTGAGAAAATGCACAACATGTTCTAGTTATTATGTTGGGAAAACTGACAGGAGATTCAAAAACCGGATATATGATCATCTGTATTGCATTAAAAGAAAGGACAAAAACAATGCATTATATAGACATTTGGAGAATAGTACTGGATGTGAGTCCTTCAAATTTGTAATACTTGAAGTAGTCAAGAATAATCGAGAGGGGGTAATATCAAAGCCATATTAGGGGAGAAAGAAATCAAATGGCAAATATGGTTGAATGTGGCCAATCCCCCAGGATTAAATGAATACATACCCTCAAAACGTCTCATCAAGATATAGTTTATTTTATTACTGAACTATTGTATTAATTTTTATACACACATATACAGTTGGTAGATACAACTGCAGAACATTACAATATATAAGAATTAGTTAGTTATCACTTATTAGAAATGTGTAATAACACACGTTCATAGTTAGGAGAAGTTTAAGTAGAAAATATAGGGGTGACCTCATTGGTAGTAATATACTAGTACTATCATATGGATTAATTCTAGTAAGGAGTAATAGTTAACATGTTTTTTTCATTCATTATTATATCAGTTTTTAGTTCACATTAACAATAGGAGAAATAGTAGTCAAAGGAAGATTATATGTATTTGATAGTTTCCCACTGTATTTTAGATTGTTTACGAATTATATTTTAATTTGTGTACATAATTTAAATGTGTATGTTCCTTTAAATCACTTACAGTTCACAGTAATTATTTAATTGTTTTACAAAGGGCGGGAATTTACAAGTATAAATGTGATTGACACATAAGATGAATGTTCTGATGAAATCTACGGGTAGTAGATGAAAGCGCTCAACCTGTTTTTATTGTGTAACAATATTAAATTAGTTATTTAACCAGTTGGAACGTGACACTTATTTATCTTCGAACCATTCTTTGTTTTATTCATTTGGAAATTGTTGGGGTTCTTTGATACGGACTTTGGAGTAAGATAAAAACAGTACTTAGGAAAGACAGCACCGCATTTCTGTTGTCACCATATCCAGTGCTGTCTCTGACCCCACCCCACCCCCATGCCCAATTTGTGCATTTTTTTATGCTTATCTCAGTTTGGAGATTCTTGCAACTTGCCTTTGCACAATGCAGTAACCTGGAATTTGTTTGACTGCAAGAATCATAATGTATTTTAAAAGAAAAAAGTTAAAGATCTGGGACTGCATAAAACAATCCCAGGCTGCATTATGTCACTGTGTTACACAGCAAAGACTCTGTATGTGTATAATGATTTCCCAAATCTAGTTGAATGCTGTGTTACTCCCTGGAGAGGGAATCCTTGTGCAGCAATTTCTGTCCACAGAGTTTATTTTTTACTGATTCTTTCAGTCCAGTTCTGTCCTGTATTATGGGATGAAGACAGTCTTTCTGTTGTAAATCTTAGAATACAGTTACAAATTACATTGCTTTCTCTGTACCTTGTCTACATGCAGAACTTTCCAGAATACAGTTTCGTCCTGTACTACTAACCCAGGAGTTTGTCAGGTTGTGAACAGTGTTGCCATCTGGAGACTAAGTCTTTGTGTGGTGATTTCCAGAGTAGACCTATGTATAATGTTACAACCTTGAGACTGTCCGTGGGCCGTGAATCCCTGAGTCACAAAATGCATTGTGCTGTTAACTGTGAGAGCTGTAATGACCTGAATTCATTTGTTTATTGTGTGTTGCTATCTGGATATGCCATTTACTACAGTCCAAATAGCACTATCAGAATATAATTACTTCTCATATTATTTAACTACATCTTTATATTTGCATATACTCAGTTTTGAAAATTGTTGCATCAAAACAAGAATTTGATTTGCAACTCCACTTTTGAACATCCTTTCAATTAGAATGAGTGAATGTCTATTGTATTTGTGTGCACATCAGTTGTTTATCTGCTTGCATCTACATAGTTAGTCCTTAATTTTATGCCATGGATAAGAATGATAATGATGTTTCAGTCTTGGATGGAATTTTTACTTTGTCCTTTCTGTTTGGATTTCTCTCTATTTGCTGATTTGTCTGTTTATATATCTAGTTGCAGAATTGCATTTTGCCTTCACTAACTGGGTGAAGCATACCAGACAGGAGCTATGTGTCACCAGGAAAGTGTAATAAATTATGCATTTTACCACACAGGTACTGTGGATACTACCTGTCACCAATACGTGGGAAGCTACTACCTAGCACCAGGTAAATGTTTAAGTGCTGCTTGTTATCAGGCAAATAGTGCAGGCTGTACTAGCACTAGATTAGAGATGTTAATGGTACTTAAGTAATATGGCGCTGCCAAACACCAGGTAAGTTATGTTGGTGCTGTTATCACCAGGTAGGTAGTTCTTACCCCAAATGCAATACTGGCACTTTTTTCTGAATGTCAGTAATGCAGAGAAGATGCAGAGACCTACAGCACTATGGTTCTGTCTGCAAATGCATTACCAGAATTAATTTCCAGTAATACACTGAAGACTGATTAGGATCTGCCAGTCATACCCCTAACACTGTGCAACTTGGGCAGCTGCCCCCCATGCCACCCTAGCTGTGCCTTTGAATAAAGTGATGTCAGTAATCGGGTAATTAGTGTGGGTATATCATCAGTAACAGTGCTAGAGGCTGCGTGTCACCCTGTAAATACTGAGAGTACTTCTTGTCATTCATAAGTGCTTTGAAGATTACCTATTTTTGGATGTTTTTTGCAGCTTGTTGCAAGCTATACTGATAATATTATCTGCTGGTAAGATGTGACGGCAATTTTTATCTCAAGGAAAGTACTTGGGTAATAAAAGCCATCAGGTACACAGTATGCCTGCTGCTTTACTAGGTAAGTGGTATGGATGCTATTATTAGGTTGGTGGAATGGCTGATGACAATCATAAGGTAAGTGGATTGGATGCTGCTTTTACCAAGGAAGTGATTTGGATGCCATACATGTATGGATAAGTGGTAAGAGTGCATGTTGTCAGCTGCTAAGTAGCGTGACTACTATCTGTCCAGAGTAAGTGGTGCTGGCATGGCCTATTACCATGTAATTGTTCTGTGCTGCCTATCTTCTGTTAAGTGGTACAGGCAGTGACAACTTCAAGTAAGATGTGTCAGTGATACATAGTACCAGGTAACTGGGTGATGTCAATTGTCAGGTAAGTATTGTGGGTGTTGTTCTCATCAAGTAAGTAAGTAATGGACGCACTGTTATCGTCTGGGAAATATTGTAGGTACTGCCTATCACTAGGTATGGGGTGTGGGTGCTGTTATCACTGGATGGTAGTGTGGATGTTGCTGTAGTCATATACATGGCTTGGGTAGTCCCTATCAACACATCCCAAGCCTGTCAGCACATTAAGTGTTTTGGATGCTCCTCTTATCAGGTGATTAAAAAATAGATTTTCTAGCAGTTTAGAAGTTTTTGCCTAGAGAGATATTTTCTAGCTAGGAAATAAGTGTAACTGGTCTGAATGCTATCTTTCATCAGGAAAGTCATGCAGACAGTGATTTAGTTTTTAAAAAGCAAAGATAAGAACTCCCTATGGTTTTGCAGTGTCAGAGAAGTAATATGTATGTGGTTAGCTTACTGAGGGTGCAGGGGGGCTTGTTGTTTGAGCAGAACAAGTTTCCCTTACATGATTTTGTGAAAGACTGCAATATGCAGATTTCTTCAGCCTGTTTCTTTAATCTTTGATTCCACTCATGTATGAAATGACAAGCTGCCATATTCCCATGGTGATGGTTAACTGAAATGAGGGTATGGATCTAGGTTAGTTCCATGACTGACATTTGGTTAAATGTTATTTTGAAAGTAACAAAGTATTTACAACTTAATTTGATTAAATAAAAAAAATACACATACGTTAAGCATGAAGCTGCATTCCCTGCAGAATTTAACTCCATGGCCACTTCACCTTGAAGTAAAGGAAAGTTTTCCTGAAAGTGTCCATACTTAAAATAATAATTCTGTGGTCACTACACCTTGAGATAACAGATTTTTCCTGACAGTATCTTCTGCAACAACTACATAATATAATAACTCCATGGTCCCTATACCATGAGGTAAAGGATTCCCACGCAGTATCCCCTGCAGCACCTACTTGCTATAATATCCCCATGGACACTGTACCTTGAGCTAAGGAAGAATTTCCCTGACAGTCCTTCTAGCACACACTTACTGAGCTGATTGCTCCTTTTAGTATGGGGAGATTTCCCTTTACAGTATTCTCCATCAACAAACATTTCACACATTAGCTCCAGCCACTTCTGCCTTTCTGCACATTTTGCCATCATTCAGAAGAAGCCTTAATTCTTGGAAGCTGTCCATCACTCAGTATGTGATATGGGAGCTGCCTGTCACTAATTATATGGGGTCCCAATGAAGTTTGAAATCTTCAAACATTGTACGGCCCGACCATATGATCGAAGTTTTGAAACTTCGAACATTTTGAATGGAGATTGCCGTACAGTGTGGAATGGGAAATTTACCATTTTCCTGACTGTTGCGATCTCGGAGTTGGTATATTTAATTAGCAGGGGGTGTGGCGGGTGCAGGGTGGCTTCCCACCTGCAAAAACATAAAAATTTTTTTTTTTTATTTTAGTTTTGAAATTTCAAAACTTCGATCATATGGTCTTGGCTGTATGATGTTGACGTTTTGAAACTTTGGTTTTTCAATAGGGACCTGTTACATGGTATAGAACCTGCCTGTCATAGATGAGTGGTATGGTTAGTACCTGCCACAGGTAAGTGATGTGAGTGGTACCTCCACTAAACAGAGTGATTTGGCCAAAACCTTGGTGGATTTGAAATGTTTTACCAGGAAGCTGAATTTAAATGTTTTGTTTGGTAATTCTAGTAATTTAACCAATGATTTTAGAATTGCCAGCATTTTTAACCCCCCCCCCCCATTGCATACTTCTATTTTGTTGTTTGAGAAATTGTGTGAGAATGCTGTCAGGCATTTGCTTAATAATAGGTCCATTTATGGTAATTACATGCACAATCTATCTCCAATTGAAAGGGACGTGTTATTTAATTTGAGGTTTGCAGGTATCTGTATATTAAAACCGGATAAAGGTGGGGGGCTTATTTTCATGGACAATGAGGATTATAGTAGGAGGATGTGTTCACTTTTGGCTGGTAGGGCCTATGAATGAGTGTCCAGAAGTGAGATTAATGAGGCTTATCAGCATATACGGGGTTTCATTAATGACTTTTTTATTGATGGGTCTGTGGACATTGAATTGTACCATTATTTATATATTACTAACCCCGTGGTGCCCATTATTTTCGGGCTGCCAAAAATACATAAAGATCTAAATAACCCCCCATTACAACCGATTGTGGATGGTAGACAATCAATTACTTTTGGGTGTGCTAAACTTATTGACACCAAACTGAAGTATGTACTTTCAGCTGAGCCTCATATTTGTAAAGATTCTTGGGCCTTTTTGAAAGCCATCATTGATTTGTCTTACAGCAGTGAGTATAACTTCCTCACAATTGATGTTCGAGATTTTATATACTGTAATCTCTCAAGACATTGGGCGTAATTGGTTCAGGGATTATTTGTTGGAGAAACAAGTAGATGGTCCCACTATCGAGTTGATTGATTATTTGTTGGACTTGGTGCTCAGTAACATCTATTTTATTTTTAATAAAGAATTTTATTTACAATAAACTGGTATTGTCATGGGCTCTCCCTGTGGTGCCACCTTTGCTAATACTGCGATGGCATACTGGGAGAAACATTTTCTATTCAGGGATGTAACCTTCCAACATAGGGTGGTCTGGTACACCCATTATTTGGATGATGTGTTTATCATTTGGAAAGGTGACAAGCCCATGGCATCAGCCTTTGTTGAGCATATCACAACATTTACCAATTTTCTGGAGTTCACTTGGGATTTCCAAAATGATAAAATAGCTTACTTGGACGTTGACCTTATTAATGATAGATCTAATGGGAGATTTCTTTCTAAGATTTTTAGGAAATCTACCTACTCCAATGCCTTTCTACACTACACCAGTTCGCATCCCTTTTATCAGAAAAGGATGGTTGTTAAGGGTCAACTTGTTAGGGCAGCCAGAATGGTGTCCCTTGATTCTGAGTTCCAGGCTGAGTGTAACCTTTTGAAGCATATGTTCATCAAGAGGGGTTACCCAAAGGGACTTGTTAACCAGTTGATTAGAGAGGTGTATACGAAAAGGAATGATGGGTTCTTTAGACCACTTCTGTTTGGGGCCCAGAGTGGACATCAACGACATGCAGGTGAGACATTACGGGCCCAAGGTGGACATCAACAACATATAGGTGAGACATTACGGGCCCAGGGTGGACATCAACGACATGCAGGTGAGACATTACAGGCCCATGGGGGACATCAATGACATGTAGGTGAGACATTACGGGCCCAGGGGGGACATCAACGACATGTAGGTGAGACATTACGGGCCCAGGGGGGACATCAATGACATGTAGGTGAGACATTACGGGCCCAGGGGGGACATCAATGACATGTAGGTGAGACATTACGCGCCCAAGGGGGACATCAATGACATGTAGGTGAGACATTACGGGCCCAGGGGGGACATCAATGACATGTAGGTGAGACATTACGCACCCAGGGTGGACATCAACAACATGCAGGTGAGACATTACCACATTTTTCTGGTTGTATTGTCAGCCAACCAGAGGAGGATCCTTTGATTCCTCATGAGGGGCATACCATCTCAGTCACATCAGCCACTTTAGCTTATGTTTCAGTGAATGTGAGGTTCCCATGATCACAGGTGGGTGTCGGTACTAACCTTGGGTTTATTACTACTTTTTCATTGGATGCACCCCTAATTATATCCATTTTAATTAAGAACTGGTGCTTCTTACATGAGGATATGACCATTAGAGACAGAGTGGGGGATAAGCCCAAGGTGGTTTTTAGGAAGGGCTGGAATTTGAAAGCAATAGTGGAAGGCTGTATGTCCCTCCACCATTCCCCTCATCCTGGTATGTTTAAATGTGGATGTTGCCATTTTTGAAAACATATTAAAACTGCTAATACCTTCATGGTGAGTAACCAACATTATTCTGTCAAAGAAAGGTTTAATTGTGATTCAAAGGGGGTTGTTTACTTGAGTACTTGCCAAAATTGTCCAGCATTTTATATCGGTAGGAAAGAGAGACCCCTGAAAAATAGGATCTATGAACATGTGTATAGTATTGGGAAAAATGAATTTAAATAATGTCCTGGCTAGGCATGTGAAAATTACCCCTACTCATGAATTTTTGTTTATGGCTATAGATAAGGTTGGCTTGGATGATAGGGGGGACCATTATCACTGAGACTTGATGAGAAAGAATTAGCCTGGCAGCTTAGACTTAACGCACATGCCCCCCCCCCCCCAGGACTCAATGATAGTCTATACATTAAATGCATCCTCAAGCTGAAATCTTTAGCTAGGTAATATGGGGCCCCCGTTTAATCGGGCCAATCAGTTTACAATTTGGGTTCCCTACTAGACTGATTATAACTTTGTATATTGTTCATTATATTGTATTGTACTGTGTGAATGTATGTATGTTTTTATGGATGGAGTGTGATACAAACAATAAACATAATTTTGTGCACATATGTGTAAATGTGTGATTATATATTTATTTTTATTTTATATAGATATATATGTTTACATTATTTAATATACATATATATTTTTTTCCTGTGTTGGTTTTTTACAAATTTTTCATATCCAATGGTGCTTTGGCAATGTATTTTGTGTTTTTTGCATATTTTTTTATATAAATGTATTTAGCTTTTTATACAAATTTGGGTATTTAGCTTTAAATGTGGGTGGATTGTAGACTCATATTTGAGTATGTCTTTGATGGTTGCCTATTTAAGTGATTTGTTGTTTTAACTTGTTTGTCTGAAGAAGTTTGCTAAATTAAGTAAATGAAAGCGCTAACTTTACCTCACTTGTGGCTTGGAGTCATTTGTTTTCTTCATTTGGGGATGTGAGTGATACTTGTCAATAAGTACATGGTATGGGAGCTGCCTGTCATAGACCACTGGCATGGGTAGAATCTGCCAGAGGTAAGAGATGTGGGTGGTGTCTGCCATTGGGTACATGATATGTGTCCTGTCTGTCACAGGTAAGTGATGTGGGTACTACCTAACATTAGAAATCATAACGCCTGTCACCTGAAAATGATCATGCTGCTACCTGTCACTAGGTAAATGACAGGGGAGAGGCCTTTTATACATAC
Source organism: Protopterus annectens (assembly GCF_019279795.1). Lineage (NCBI taxonomy): Eukaryota > Metazoa > Chordata > Ceratodontiformes > Protopteridae > Protopterus > Protopterus annectens. The sequence continues at coordinate 312,742,234 of NC_056747.1, read as the reverse complement.
AAGCTGTGAGAGCTGCCTGTTACAGTCAAACGGTGTGGTTAGTGCTTGTCATTAGGTACATGCTAAGGAGTCTTGCCTACAACAGTTAGTTTGTGTCGATTGTGCCTTTCCATAGGTTCATGCTATGGGTCTTGTCTGTCACAGTTATGCAATGTGGGTACATAAAGTGCATAACACAGAAGCTGCTGGTCACAGGTAAATTGCGCCAGTGCTACTTGTCACTAGCCATGTATTACTGAAGCTATGTAAATCCAATAAATCTTATGGCACTTGCTATCATCAGATAAGTGATGTGGATGCTACCTACCATTTAGCAAATGGAATAGATGAAACTATACTCCAGTAAGCAGACCACCACACAGGTTGTACAGGCTCTGCTGTGTGCATGTAGTTGATATGGGTACTTTTGGCAGGTATGTGGTATAGCTGCTGTTCCTCATCTATAATGTTGAGATACACATGCCACTAATTACCACATAAATACAGACGTGACATCACCTGCCACTAGTAAGTGGCATTAGTGTTATGAGGTAAGCCACATGGTTGATACTTTTTAGAGATAGGTAATGTGGAGGTGCATATAACCAAACAGGTAATATGGACACTACCTTTTATGAAATAAGTGGTGAAGATGCTGGTATAGGAATGAGTTTTGTGTTGCCATACTTGATGCAAATAAGTTATGTAACTGCAGGGGCCACCTATCACCAAATAGATTCTGTGTGCATTATTTGTCACTAGATAAGACTTAGGTGGTGGATAAGGTAAGAGCAATGGGTGCTGCTGTGTCTCACCACATAAATGGGGCATGTGCTTCCAGTAAATATTTGGTGTGTCTTCTTCCTACCGCCATGTTAGTGGTCTGTGTATCTCCTGTAGCCATAAAACTCATGTGGATGAAGCTGATCATCATTAATGGATATGGGTGTTATCAACAGGGATCCTGCTTTTGTGCTGTACTTCACCAGCAAGCGGTCTGGGTGCTATCGCCAGGAAAATGGTAAGTGTATTGCCTCTTGCTATCTCAGTGGCATAGGTACTATTGCCTGACAAAAAATGGTACCAGTGATACCTGTTACCAACTCAGTGTTTACACATCACCTGCATATAGCTATGACATTACTGCATATATAAATTGCTACATTTGGAATAGTAGCTGCAATTAGTTGAGGACTTATTGTGAATTAGATTATATGGCTGATCCTCACAGAGTTCATTGTCAATGAGCCCTTTAAAACCCTGCAGTGCATATCAACTCTGTCTATGTGCTTTCATGGTAGACTTTAGTTTTTGATTCATTGATGCAGGAGACAGATTTTAGTTCTTTATGTGCAATAGACGTGCAAGGAAAAAATCCACTTATTCTTCCCCTCTGTATATTCTCCAACTTGACTTGAACAGAATTTCTTACAGTTATTTCAAAGGTCACTTCCAAGTTACTGTGCTGCTTATTTGTTTTAAAGCTGATGAAGGACGACTGGCTTTCTGTTCTGGTAGTCATCTAAATTTCTGCTGTCTATCCATATTATATCAGATTCTACTCTGTGCTTACATTCCTGATAGTCACGTGTTGTTATTTTCTTTTCTAACTGATGAAGAACAAAGGAGCTATGACTCTGCAAATCAGAACATTAATATGTTACCCAGAGACTGGATCCTCTTCCTGCTTTTACAGCTAACTTGATGTGATCTGGACAGGCCACTGCCTGAGGCTCACAAAACAGCTGGCTAATCTTTTACACAAAACCATGCTGCAAAATTCAAACATTAATTTACTATAGTTCAGCACAGTTTCTTGAGACAAAATCTGGAACTTACATTTGCATGCCTTCAGAACTTGGGTGAAGGATTTGTGGTGTTATCTATGTGAAAGGCAATGCCCCTGTCATTCCTATTGGTGACAAAAGGTCATTGACAGACCTGGGCTGTCAGAGGGAAACTCTGAGCAGACTAAGTCCAATTATGTGTTCCCAAAATGAGTAGTGTGGCAAAAGACAAAACCAAGTAGAAGTCACATCAAGAGATAGTTGGAGGAACCATGCAGTTAATACTGACTAGTACTTTTCAATATATATGGAATCACATATGTGGATGTTTCTGACATCAGAGACATCCTTGCATGTTTGGCCATCATAAGAGGTGGAAAAACTGAGCCAGTGCATTGCTAACGGTCCCCAATGAGGCACCCTAACCAATCATAAAGTGATAAGAATAACAGGTTAACTGCAGGCTTCATTGTCTAGAGAGATAAAGCCCTGAATTTTCCCTATCTGACCTATCAGCCTGAATGTTGGAGAAGCTGGCTTGGGAGATCTGGGTACAACAGTCAGTGCAGGACTACCCCACCCAGAAGAGAGGCTAGGAGAATGCTGGTTATGTCCTGCTGCAGGAACATCCACTGGGGGGAAGGCTCAGAAGTGTGCTTTATATGTTTAGGAGCTCAGGACTACAAGTCCAGCCATTGAGTGTTTCCACTGTAGTCCAGCATTGCTGGAGTACATAAGCACACACTTCCTCTACTTGCAGGGAGTCAGGCACTCTACCATGTTTCTGGCAAATGGAGGAAAAGTTTTAGGCTTAGCACACACAAATCTTGGTGACTGCCATGGACTATTCTGCATTTAGACTACTTCAACATCTTTTTCTGATCTATAGAATGTGAGGAGTATACTCCTGGAATCTGCCTGTTAGTCGGGGCATTGGCCTGGAGAAAGCAGGATTTTTTTGTTGAGGAAGAAAGGGAAGGTTGTGAGGTATGACTGGTTGTCAGAGTACTAATGAGACAAAACATAAGATAAAAACGATACCTTTAGACCACAAGAACCAGTTCATTAATAGACAAATGTGGGTAAGTGAGGAAACAGTGAACAGTTCAGAGGTGTATGGCTGGAGATGAATTTGCCCTTAATATGATAGTGGAAAGCATCAGCAAACTTCCTACTAGTAAGGAAAAGGCACTGGGGTAGAATCCTTGATTGTAAAGTCATCCCCAGTGAAACAGTCGGCCCACAGCATAAACCATTAATTGCCACAATCAGCTGCAAGGAGTGGTCAGAGAAGGCTCTAAGGTCAACAGAGACCAGGCTGAATACCTGAAGTTGACTGGAGAGAAAGTACAGTAGTTCAAGGAATTATTCATGGCTCTAGCACCCCAAGAAGAGGAGGAAATAGGTGGAGTTGAAGAAGAGTGGCAGCATCTAAAAACAGCATGTGTTAGGACTAGAGAAAAGATATGTGGCTGAGCCAAGTATGGAAATAAGGTACATAAGGAAAGCAGGTGGTGGAATGCATAATTCCAGGAAATCATCAAAAGAAATAAGGAGTGCAGGAAGAAGTGGGAGATAAAAAAGATTGACCAGGCTAGGAAGGACTACTGGTTGGCTAACAAAGAAGCTAAGGCAGAAGTTGCAATAGCAAAGAATAGGGCATTGGAGGCACTGTACCAACTTCTGGAAAGTGACTTAGTAAGGGGCACAAGGAAACTATATCAAGTTGCAAGGCAAAGACAGAAAGATAAAGATGATAGTCAGTGGTGCAACCAGTACTACCGTATGGTACAGAAACCTGGGCAGTAAAGGCAGAGCAGTTGAAGAAGCTAGAGGTGATGGAAAGGAAGTCCCTGCGAAATGTGGTAGGATGCACACTGTGGGACAGATAAAGAAATGAGGACATAAGAGCAGAAGCTAAAGGTAGCTCCAATTGCAGAAAAGATCAAAGAGAACAGATTATGGTGGTTTGGGCACATGTGTAGAAAAGCAGAAGACAATCTGGTGAGAAAGATTTGGGATAGACAGGAAGAAGGTAAGAGGAAGCCAGGACATCCAACAAAGAGGTGGATGGATTGTGTGAAAGAAGATCTGTGACAGTCAGGCATGAGTGTTGACGAAGGCAGGAATGTGGCACTGAATCAAGAGTTAACAGGATACCCCGACCCCATGTATAAAAAAATGGGAAAAAGGGGGCTGATGATAATGATGATAGAAAGCTTCAGCAGAAAATAAAGCATTGTGGGTTTGTTGGCACGCAGTCTCCCTGCAAAATCAATTTAAAAAAGTATGCGGGAAAAATAAATTAGTGTTAAATGTTTGCTTATTTTTTTATTTTTTTTATTTATTGAGCCACTGTTGACCAGGTTAGTCTCTCTAGGCTAGTAGTCTCTTTTCAGGGGAGACGCAAGTTGGTAATTATACTAATGAGGGAAATTTGGCAAGGGCATCAGGGAACCTCCCCTATTCTTTGCTAATGGGGACTCATTTCACTGTTACAGTTCTGGCTTTCTGTTTCGAGTGAGTAGGTGGCTCGTAGAAGTTGGAAGGAAGACGGACGCAGTGAGTGAGTATGACCAAGTTAGCAAGCAGCAAGTGGAAGAAAATGATTTGGAGAAAGTAGTGGCATTGGAAACCTACCAGTCATTGAATGAAAATGTGGTTGGATATAGGGGTCAGCCAAAAACATGTTTTTTTTTTTTGTGGAAATGATGATCACTTAAGTAATTGTGATAAAATAAATGTTTTGTGGAAAGATGGGGCATGAAGCAAAAAATGTGATTTAATGTGTAAAAATGTGGGAAAATGGGACACACTTGGGTAGACTGTAATGATCAGATGCAAGTGAAAGAATAAGAACAAATACAATAATGTGTGTATAATATAGAATAAAATGCAGAACATGAACATGAAGAACTGAATGCCATGCAAGGGGAGTATAAAGAAAAAAAAAAAAAAAAATATATATATATATATATATATATATATATATATATGTGTGTGTGTGTGTGTGTGTGTGTGTGTGTGTGTATATATATATATATATATATATATATATATATATATATATATATATATGATTACATGTTAAAAGATTGAACGGTTGAAATATCGAACTGCATATGGTTGAGACCATATGCTTGATATTTCAAAAGATCAATCTTGTAACTTGGCAATCTCCCTTGCAAAGGGTAAGAAGGAAGGAGAAAACAAACTTGTAAAAAAAAACAAAAATTGTATCTATAAATGTTAATAGTATAAACAATATTAAATGAAAATTAAGTGTTTTAGAATGGTGTGTGTTACTTGATATTATGTAATTATTTTAGAAGACACAAGAATATTAACAGAAGAAGAAATGCTACAGATGGAAGAGCTATAGGGTTAAACCCTGGAATATGGGAAAAGATACATGTTCAGGAACTGGGTATTTTATGTAATGAAACAAAAAATATTAGATTACACTATAGCGGAATTAGGTAGAATAACAGTGTTAGATATTAAAAAAGCATGTATAGAATTATTGCAATTTATGCATATGTTGCTAAAAAAGAAAGAGAGGAAATGTTTAAAAAATCTTAAACTATGTAGGAGTGAATATGGAAATTATATTAGTGGAGATTTTAATTGTGGTTAAAGGAAAAGAAAGAAAGAAGGGAATGATGTTAGGAAGGCGTGTGAAATAATGAAAAGTGAAAAGTTATATTTATGGGGTAATAAACATTGGACTTACAAAAGAAATAAGATTAAAACAGAAATTGCTCTGTAATATCTGATAGTTTGAAAATTGAAAAAGAAGGAATAAAGGAAACAGGTTTTTCAGATTATCTGGCTATATGGTTAGAAGTGAAGAAAAAAGAAGAATCTATAAGGTTAGATAAAGGTATTAAAAGATTAAATGAGAAAAATTTAGATGAGGAAGATAGAAGAGAAGTTGATCAGCTTTGGAAAGATCATGTAGAAATGAGAATTTTTTTATGAAGATTGGAAAGATTGGTGTATAAGCTTTAAAGAAAAACATAAAGAATACTTTTTAGAATATCAGGCGGTGAGAAGGAAATAAATGCAGAAATATAGGCTATTAAGTTAGGAAGTATTTATAGAGATGTTAAAATAATATATGCTTTTTGAAAAGGCAAAAAAGATATATGGAATTAATCAGGAAAAGATAAAAAAGTTATACAAACAAAGGTATTTCTCACAAGGGAAAAAGAAGAAGTAGCTCTGTATTTGAGCAAGAAAGTGAGAGAAAATGAGTGGGTAATAATGGGGTTAAAAATAATGAAAGGGAGACTACACAAGGGAAAATATATGAGGTAATAAAGGAGTATATAAAACACATTTAAATAGAGGGGGATAAAAGAAAGGCAGATATGGAAAGTTAAAAATTAAGTAAGGAAGACAATCAGATTATGAAGAAAAATATAAATGTGGAAGAGCTTAATGAAATTTTAAAAGAATTGAATATGGAAAAAGCCACAGGAATAGATGGAATTGAGTATTATATGTATTATAATATGGAACAATGTCAAAAAGTATGTTTTGTAGAAGTATTGAATGAGTGGTTAGGAAAATAGATAGTTAAAAAAGAGGTATGCAAGGGGGTTATGAAATGTATTTGGAATAAAAGGAGAAAATAAGATATTAAAAATTGGAGAACAATACTATTGAATAATAACTGAATAATAAAGATTATAAAATATTTATCAAGGAAAAGATTAGAAAATGGTGTGGATAAATTGCTTGAGGGTACAATTTTTGGAAAAAGGGGAAAGGAGTCAAGATTTATTATGGATACTAAGAGAAGTGACAGATGATATTATAAATAAAAAAGCGGAAATTAAAATTATGGTAGGAGATGTGAGTAAAGCATTCAACAGACTATGATATGATGAGTTATGGAACATATTAAGAGATTATAATATACATGATAAAATAATAAAAGTAATCATGACAGTGTATGAGAATAACAATGTAAGAATAATATTAAATGATATATGTAAAAGTTAATAAAGCAGATTTCAGCAACCTGCATACTAGTGTCTATAGAAAACCTATGAGGAAGAACAATCAGTTGCATAAAAGTACTATGCACCCTAGACATGTTACACGTAACGTGTTGAAAGGGTAAATCTATAGAATGATGAGATTGCACAATATCTCCCAATTACAGACATCCACTGACTCCTTCAAGTGAGACTTTTTAGATAGAGGATATAGTGAGAAAGAAATTGACTCCTGTATCACTAATGCATGGAAAGAGAGGGAAGGGCCTATTTCACAGATAAGGTGATATCAGATACATCAGAGACAATGTCTGTTGAAAGAGACACTTTTAAGGTCTTTTTACCATATTTTTACCATATTCTAGTTATATCAGTAAATACTGTGATGTTATAAAGAAGAATTGGGACATACTACATACAGTAGAAGAAATGAAGGGAGTGATAGATACAACACCAGACTTTTTATTCAAGAAAAACAAGTCTTTGAAGAAACATCTGCATTATAGATCACAGTACTGTAAAAAGGGAGTTCAGTCTAGCAGGTTGGGTACCTTTACTTGTAGGGCCTGCTCAGTTTGTAAGCATATATTTACAGGTAAGGTATATATGCATCCACATGCCAAGTTTGAAATAGAGCTTGACTTTTATGCAGACTGCAAGACAACTAGCATTGTCTACTTTAGCAGCTGCCAGGTCTGTCATGCCTTTTATATAGGAAAGACTAATAGGTCCATAAAAGAAAGAATTATCGCGCACTATAGATATATTAAACATAAGAAAGACACCACTGCATTAGCATAGCATATCATACAGCACATTTTTAAATTTCTAGTACTTCAGAGATGTAGGGATTAGAGATGGAGACCTAGTAAATCGAACAGAGACAGCAGAGCAGAAATGGATTTTACTTTTTAATGCAGATAAACCACCTGGAATAAATGGGATATCAACCCTTAAACCTTTCTTGAAAGCACACCCACTTAAACATTGATTTATAACTAATGTAAATAATTTTTTATTAGTTTATTTTTTTTTTTAAGAATTCATGTTTTGGCTTTTAGATGCTCTTATAGTGATTACATACTATTGTATTCATTTATTATACCTTTTAATGCTAATTGCTCTGATGACTCTCTAAACAGATTGGCTGACTTCTATTTTAAATGAGATGTGTCCTAGCAAGCAACTAGTCTGATGAAGCAATGTTGTAATTGCAAAAGCGCTCACTTTTTATTTCTTTATTGAGTCTTAATAAATTGTGTCTGTGCCTAGCCATGTTGGCCCAGTATTTTATTTAATTTTTTTATACAGTTAGTTTATTTGTACCGCACCTTATCCTGGTCCTGTATATTTTATTTGCTAATATTAAATGATGGCTAAATGATGAAATAAAAATAGAATGTGGGATAAAGTGGGGTTGTCCGGCAAGCAGCATTTATTTGCATTAGCTATGAATGTGATTGCTAATTAAATGAATAGTGAATAGAAAATGGCAAGGTATAATATGACAGTAGGAGTACATATTCCAATAATTCTTACTTACACAAATTATATAGTTTTAGTTACTAAGAATAAGGAATGGGTGAAGCAGGGAATTAGGAAATTAAATAAGTATTTAAACATGCTTGGTCTGTGTATGTAAAAAAAAATGGCAACGCCCAGGGAGGCTGTGGCTGTGTTAGCTCATGATACAGGATTGCTTATTCTGTCTTATTTTTCTTGCAAAAAAAATGAGAAAATCATTTTCCAGTCATTAAAATGATGTTGCAGTTACTTAAAGCAGAAAGAAACTTCTTGAAATCAAGTATTTGATTGTGTCATCATTCTGGTTGGATTCGCTGCTTACTACAGAGCACCTGGGGCCTATAACACTCAGAGAACTGCTGGAACTCAACATCCTAACCAAAGAACCTGCAAAGTACCTAAATCAGGGAATGGAAGGTTCTGAAACAATTAGGATGAGACCCAAAAGGAAGAGATGCAACAGAACCAGCAAAAGAGGCTGCAGAGATAGAATTGCTGCCATGCTGAAAACAAACCCTCACAGGCCTGCATTTCCTTCAATTCTGTTAGCAAATGTGTGCTCATTAGACAACAAGATGGACTTTCTCAGGCTAGATCTCACCACCACAAACAAGGTGAGAAATTCCTGTCTGTTAATCTTTACAGAGACTTGGCTAAATAACAGGATTAATGACAGTGCTATAAGCCTCGATGGTTTCACTATGTTTAGTGTGGATAGGATCCTAGCTCTGTGTGGAAAAGCTAAGGGAGGCAGAGTGTGCATTTTTGTGAATGATAGCTGGTGCAAAAACTGTAAGATTGTGAATGAACACTGCTCTGTAAATGTGGAATTTCTGATACTGAAATGTAGGCCTTTTTGTGTGCGCAGAGAACTAAATGGTGTCTATGTAGCAGCTGTACATATACCACCGAGTGCGAAAATCATTGAAGCACTGAATATACTAAATAATAGTATATGTAAGCTGCAATGCAAGAATTCTGACTGCCATTCTTCTCAACCTTTCAGAGAAAGAAATCTGGACAAGACCATAAATAAAAGTGGGACAGAGGCCCAAAAATAGAGACAATTTTTAAATATTGCTCTTACAAACTTAGAAAGTTGATAGAATAACAAGTTTTGTATTAACATGAATTTCCTGAAGAGTGTGAAGTTTGAAGCTCAAATGTCTGTCATTATTTTCTAGCTTCAATCTTTAATGATTTACCACTAATTTGCCATAAAACCACAATGTTATGAAAAATGGACCAAAAATGTGAGGCAAAAATCTGGACATTCTGCAAACATCTGTACAGTTGAGAGGTATGTAACTGCACATTTATGATAGCTGGTGACTTCAACAAAGCAGATTTCAGGGAGATGCTACCCAATAACTGCCAAATTGTGGATTTTCCCACAAGGGAAGCAAATACTCTGGACAAGGCTTACACTAATATAAACGGGACATAGAGAGCTGTACAACAACCAAACCTGGATGGCGCTGATCATATTTCCATAAAACTAATACCAGCTTACAAACCTCTCTTGATCAGAGATAAGCCCACTGTGAAACAAATTAGGGTCTGTCATGAAGGAGCCATGGAAAGTCTAAGGGACTGCTTTGAAACCACAAACTGGAATGTCTTCAGGGAGGCAGCCATGGTGAACAATCTGGTGAACATAGATGACTATACTGAGACAACTATGGCTTATATATCCAAGTGCATGGAGGATGTAACAAAAATCAAAAATATTAAATTAAGAGCCAACCAAAAACCATGGCTAAACAGCAAGGTGTACGAGTTGCTAAGGGCAAGAAACACTGCTTTCAGGGCAAAGGATAAGAAGGGTCTAAGTGTGGCAAGGGCTAATCTAAAAATGGTTATGAAGGAGGCCAAGAGGGAGTATGGAAAAAGGATACAAGGATGCTTCGAGGATGCGAAAGACACAAGATGCCTGCGGCATGGTATTCAACAGCTAACTGACTACAAGACCAAGTCTGCTCAGTGCGATGATAGCAGTGAATTTCTGGACAAAATAAACACATTTTATGGCAGGTTTGAAGAGAAAAACAACCTGGGGGCTGTAAAGCTTCTCAATGACCAAAAGGAGGCAGTACTTAACTTCAGTGCTGCAGATGTAAGAAACCCACTGAGAAAAGTGAACCACAGGAAGGCTGCTGGCCCTGATAACATTCTGGGGAAAGTATTGAAAGGCTGTGCAGACCAGCTCAGCTTAGTCCTGATGGACATCTTCAGTACCTCACTTGTCCAGGAAAAAGTACCAGCATGCTTCAAAGTTACAAACATAATCCCTCTGTCCGAAAAAGCCAACTCCACCTGACAAAATGATTATAGGCTGATCGTCCTTGCATCAAATGTAATGAAATGCTGCAAAAGACTGGTTAAAAGGCATTTGATTACAGCACTACCCCAATCTTTTGATCCACTGCAGTTTGCCTACCGGGCAAATAGATCAACTGCTGATGCCATTTCAGTGGCACATCACTTCACATAGGAGCATCTTGAAGAGAAGAACAACTATGCCAGGCTGTTGTTCATAGATTTCAGCTCAGTGGGAAGGTGTACAAGAGGGTAGTGAGACCAGCTATGTTATATGGGTTGGAGACAGTGGCATTGACAAAAAGGCAGAAGTCAGAGCTGGACGTGGCAGAGTTTTGCACTGGGTGTGATGAGGGTGGACAGGATTAGGAATAAGTATATTAGAGGGTCAGCCCAGGTTGGACAGTTTAGAGACAAAGCCAGAGAGGCAAGATTGCACTGGTTTGGACATGTGCTGAGGAGGAATGCTGGGTATATTGGGAAAAGGATGCTAAAGATGGAGCTGTCAGATAAGATGAAAAGAGGAAGGCCTAAGATAAGGTTTATGGATGTGGTGAGAGAGGACATGCAGTTGGATGGTGTGACGGAACAAGATGCAGAGGACAGGAAGAAATGGAAACGGGTGATCCGGTGTGGTGACCCCTAATGGGAACAGCTGAAAGAAAAAGAAGATTCAATACAGTGATTCCAATGCAACTTATAGAAAGCTAATCAACCTTGGCATAAACAAAGGGCTGTGCAACCGGATCCTCGATTTCCTGACTGGAAAACCACAAAGGACCTGTGCTGGTAACAACACTTCAGGGACTATTACAATCAACACTGGAGTAACCCAGGGCTGTGTGCTGAGTCTTCTACTGTTCACAATCCTCACCCACAACTGCTCTGTGAAAGCTACCAACAACCACATCATCAAATTCTCAGATGACACCACAGTGGTGGGACTCATACGTGATGATGATGAGAGTGGGTATAGGAATGAGGTCAACTCCCTGATCGAATCGTGCAATAACAATTTGGACCTGAACATCAATAAAACAAAAGAAATCATTATTGACTTCAGAAAGAATTCTGCCATGCACCTGCACCTCAAGATCAACAGTGAAGAAGTGGAGAGAGTCCAAACTACAAAGTTCCTGGGGGTGCATATATCAGAGGATCTTTCTTGGAGTACAAACACAGGCCAGCTAATTAAAAATGCCCACCAGCATCTACACTTCAGAAGGTTGAGAAAAGCAAAGCTCTCTATGAATGCTCTAAATACCTTCTACACAGGAGCCATTAGTAACATTGTCACCAGCAACTGCACTGTATGGTTCAGTAGCAGCACAACGGCTGAAAGGAAGAAGCTGCAAAGAATAATAAGAACAGCAGAAAAGATTGTGGGCACTAGTCTTCCTACCTTACAGGAGCTCTTTGAAATGAGATGTAAGAAGAGGTCCTGCAAAATACAGAGCGACACTTCTCATCCCACATATGGCTGGTTCACTAAACTTGCTTTTGGGAGGTGATGGAGTATCCACTGCAGGACCTCCAGATTCATGAACAGTTTTTATCCAACTGGAATAAGACTCATTAATGCAGATGTAAATCTGGATGGATCAAACTATAATAGATTGTTACGCTCTTATTCTTTTTCTTGTTTTTTCCATACAGTAATTCTATTTATTACATACTAAAATGAATATATTCTCATTCAAGTGCAATTCCAATCACTTCCTTATGTGCAGTATCACCCAATCTCACCTCTGCGTATAGTGTACTTTTCATTTCGTGTGTTAACCATCTAGTAGTCACTGTTGTCCAGTGTACTAAATAGCGTACAAGCATGTGCATCAGCTGCTTAGATATTTATTTTTGTACTATGTTGTTGTTGTTTTTCTTTCAGCTTTTCCCGGTTAGGGGTCACCGCAGCGGAACTCTGGTCCACTAATGATTGGCAGTTTATTTTTATAGTGCCGAGGTGCCAGCTCATCGCCCAACCTTCAATGAAGGCACTCCCATTCACGCATGTCTTTCGAATGCTACTCAACCATGGGGAGGACATGCAGACTCCACACAGAAGGCACTCCAGCCGAGAATCAAACGTATTGTTTATTCTTTAATACCTATCACATCTGTCTTTTTGTGTTTGTTTCCTCCTGTAAAAGAGCTGATTTCATTTAGGTAGCACTTGTATTTCCTAAATGACAAGAAGGTTTCTCTAAATCTCTGAATCTATTAATAAAGATAAAAGTAAAGGAATTGTTTCAGGTAAACTAGAAGGTATTCACTTTAATGATGAGGTGACAGATATTTTGAGAATAATATTTGGAACAAATATGAAGAAAGAAAAACAATGGGAGACAATTATACAGAAAAATGAGAGAAATGTGTATATTCTGGAAATCATACAGATGGTCATATAACAAAAAAGTATATCTAATAAATTCTATTCTTTTGGATAAAATGGCCTACTTAGCAAGTGTATATATGATTCCATCTAAGATAGAAAAAGAGTTATTGTTTGACTGTATTTTCACTGATATGGGTATCAAGACTGAACCCTGTTAGACGAGGAATTGTGTATGTTATTCAAGAGGAAGGAGGATTAGGACTAGTTAACCCTATTGTCCATGCAGCTTCTTTGAATCTTTATAAAATGTTGGTAAGAATAAAAGAAGCAATAGGAATTTAGTAGGTGCTATCATAAAAATCCAATGTAAAGATGTTCAGGATAGAATAAGATTTGGGAAAAGATGGAAGAATAATGCAAATGACAATATAAAAGCATATCAGAATAAAATTTTATTATGAAAACTGAATATAGAAAATGTAAGAAAAAACACAAAACAATGGTATTTAAATATAATGAGTGGATACTATTATATTTATTCTTGGAAACATTTAGAATGCGAAAAAAAATAAATGCAGTTAAAACAAGACTTCTATGGTGTAAAAGGCTTTATGAATGTAAGGATTTTATATGGAGCCTGATAATAAGCAAATTACCTGTTAGAGCAAATATGTCCTACAAAAGGATTCAAGACAGGCTATGTAATTTTTGTGGGGAAGTTACGGTTTTTTTTCTGTTGTTTCAAGTATATGAGGGTGAGAGAATTGTGGTAGAAATTGTGTGAAAATAAGATACTGAAAGATTTAAAAGTGTAGAAAAAATAAATATGAATATGGGTATCATGTTAACAGGAAACAAAAAAGGGAAAGAAATTGATAACAAGTTATTTTATATTCTATGGAAAATATGGAATGAGAGACTGAATGAAATAAACTTTAATGGGAAATGGGTATTATCTGAAATTTTGAAGATATGTTTTTGGTTGTGGATAAAAGGGTTGGGGGAGTAATTGAAGTATATGAAACTGCTTTATGTAGTAAACATAAAATGTAAATTATTATAAACAATGTATATAATGTAAATAGTGTATATAATTTGTTATAATTAATAAAGAACCCTTACTCATCATTGTTGTGACTGGGGCCCATTTTGGAGGAGCACTTCCTGTTTCCGTCAAGGCACAGAGGTGGCCAGGAGAAACAGAGAGGCAGATGGAGAGAGAAAGAGATGATGGAGGAGAAAGCAAATATCGAGACTGGAGTATGTGTGCAGGATTCTGAGGAAATGTGTCAAAGAAATCTGTTTGATGGAGATGAGTCAGCAAATGATAGATGTACGATTACAAACCTCCAGTCAGGAGGGTAGCGAGATGATTTAAAGAAATTGTGGTGCAGAGTGATCCAGAAAATAAAGGAGATGTTTCCTGTGGGGACATTATGGAGATAATACAAAAGGAGGATGCAGAGACATTCCTGAAGAATAGTGGTGAGATGGAAAGCATATGTAGAGAAAGTAAAAGACGGAAAAAGTGGAGTAGAAGAAAAGAAGTCAGAAGAAAATGTAAAATGGAAGTACATGGTAAGGATTCAAAGAAAAGGAGACAAAGAAATGGACAGGCATGACATGTGGGACAATGCAATACCTCTTTTGGACTACAGAAAATATATGTGGCCAAGCCAGGTATGGAAATAAAGGTATATAAGGAAAACTGCTGGTGGAATGCAGAAGTCCAGGAAGTCATCAAAAGAAAAAAGAGTACAGGAAGAAGTGGGAGACAGAAAAGACTGACCAGCTAGGAAGGACTACTGGTTGGCTAACAAAGAAGCTAAGAAAGAATGTGCAATAGCAAAGAATAGGGCATCAGAGGCACTGTACCAACTTCTGGAAAGTGAATCAGTAAGGGGCATGAAGAAACTATATCAGGTTGCAAGGCAAAGACAGAAAGATAAAGATAGTCAGACACCCTTCATAAGGGATGCCAGCAACAACCTGCTCACCAGCCTAGAGGACATCAAAGGCAGATGGAAGAAATATTTCCAGCAGCTTTTGAATGAAGAAAACTCCACAGAAGCTATACTGCCCAAGAAACAGCCTATGATGAGAGAAGAAGAGGAGCCCACCCTAGAAGAAGTAAGAACAGCACTAAGGAAGATGAAGTCAGGGAAAGCAGCAGGCTCAGATGAGGTCACAACATATATGATAAAGATGCTGGGTGAGATAGGGGAGAAAAGGCTCCTGAGGGTATTAATAGCAGTGTGGATAGAAAGGCATATCCCAGATGACTGGAGAATAAGCATACTCATGCCAGTGTATAAGAACAAAGGGGACATCCAGAACTGTGGGCAGTAAAGATGCATCAAACTCCTATCACACTGCATGAAAGTTCTGGAGAGGGTGACTGATAAATGGATATGCAGAGTAGAAGAATGTAAGATGGGAGATGAGCAGTTTGGATTCAGATCAGGATACAGCACAACAGACCTGATGTTTGCATTGAGACAGATACTCGAGAAGAAACTAGAGATGAGGATAGAGTCCAACCGGGCATTCCTAGACTTGGAGAAAGCATATGACAAGGTCCCAAGTAAGCTGATCTAGGCAGTACTGCAGTGGTTTGAAGTCACAGAAACATTGGTAGAATTAGTGCAGGCTATGTATAAGGACCCAATGACTCATGTACGGACAGTGTTTGGCCTCACAGAGGGGTTCCCAGTGGGTGTGGGTGTACATCAGGGTTCAGCTCTGATCCCACTGCTGTTCATACTGGTGATGGACTACATTAGCAAACAGGTTGGAGGGGACGGATCAACAAAACTGCTGTATGCAGACAATGTGGCAGTACAGGCAGACTCTGAGCTAGAACTTCAGCAAAGGATAGGAGAATGGAATGCAAATCTGAAGGCACATGGGATGAAACTAAGCACAGATAAGATGGTGGTAATGGCAGCAAATTAGGTAAATCAAAAGAATCTGAGAATAGAGATAGAAGGGAAGATAGTGGAGCAGGTAAACAGCTTCAAGTATCTGGGAGGAGTAGTTGTGGAGAATGGTAGTCTAAATAAAGAGGTCAAAACTAGAATCAGAGGGGCTGCAGCCAACTGGCATAGAGTATCAGGTGTAGTCTATGACAGAAGAATGCCAAAGAAGCTGAAAGGTAAGGTGTACAAGACAGTGGTGCAACCAATAGTACTGTATGGTACAGAAACCTGGGCAGTAAAGGTAGAACAGTTGAAGAAGCTAGAGGTGATGAAAATGAACTGCCTGAGAAAAGTGATAGGATGCACACTGTGGGACAGATGAAGAAATGAGGACATAAGAGCAGAAGCCAAAGTAGTGCCAATTGCAGAAAAGATCAAAGAGAACAGATTACGGTGGTTTGGGAACATGTGTAGAAAAACAGAAGTTAATCTGGTGAGGAAGATTTGGGACAGACAGGAAGAAAGTAAGAGGAAGTGAGGATGTCCAGCAAAAAGGTGGATGGATTGTGTGAAAGAAGATCTGTGACAGACAGGCATGAGTGTTGAAGAAGGCTGGAGTGTGGCACTGAATCGAGAGAGTTGGCGAAAGTTAACATAATACCCTGACCCCGTGTAGAAAAATGGGAAAAAGAGGGCTGATGATGATGATACTGATGAGGATTTTGGGTGAAAAGTGCATGAGGTAAGAGCATTATAGCAACCACGATATAAGTTCAATATAATGAAACAACCACTTGGATGGACAGTTGTTATTAAACACACTTTATTTAAACAAAAAAATGTAACTTATCTAGTGCCTTGACTTTACTGTCTTTTCAGAGTATAACATTTCATTATAAAACACTCCATTTTATATACCAAATACCCCAATTACATCAAGCAATAAAACAATAAAACAATTAAATTAAAAACAATTTATTGTTTTATTGCTTAATGTTGTAGTTTTGTGACATTATATTTGAGACTGTTTTTTTCAATGGAAATTTTTCTTGGAGAATCTAAAAAAAAAAGAACGTTTGTAGCCTATGGAATCTTTATGTAATAAAAGCATTTAACAGGGAAACAAAAAGAAAATTAATGTACAGTTTTGAACAGAGGTAGAAAGAGAGACTTTGAAAGGACATTTGAAAACTTTATATAAAGAAGTACTGGACAATGCAAACTTTATGATAAAAGGGGTTTATGGTCTGGTGGCTTGGATTGTATTATTGTGTTAAAAATAGAGAGAGAACAATCTATACATATACCAAGTATGATACGTGTGGAAGGTAATAGGGGTGCCATAAAATACTGGGAATAACCCAAAACATGTTTTTTGTGTGGAAAAGGACATTTGATCAGTAACTGTGACAACAGAAAATGTTATATTTGGGGAAAACAGGACGTGATGTAAAAATATTAATTAAAATATTATAAATGTAACAAAATTGGACATTTATGAATGGATTGCAAAAATGAAAATAAGAGCAAGGAAAAAGAAAAAGAAAGACAAGGAAATAAACAGATAAGACATTTTAAAAGTAGTAGAAATAGAAGAAAAATTAAACAAGAAAAATAAAGAGGACATAGAATAAGGTTCTCAAGTGATGAAGACAAATTGGGAGGCAGTAAAAAAGGAATTCTATAAGCAAAGGTAAAAGACAGAAAAAGAAAATTTAAAGGATAAGTAAAAACAAAAAAAGAAATGAAGTGGATGAAAAATCACAATTGGTTGTTGCTACAATGGTTAAGGTGTTTGACTCACAAACACAAGGTACACTGATTCTCACCAAGACGTTGTCCCGTTCGATTCTCAGCTAGAGCGTCTTCTGTGTGGAGGCATACGTGAATGGGGCATGCCTTCATTGAAGGTTGTGCATTAGGGCTGGTAACCCGATACATAAAAACCCACTACCAATCATTAGTGAACCGGAATTCTGCTGTGGCGACCCCTAACCGGGAAAAAGCCGAAAGACACAAACAAACAAATTTTTATCTGGAGTAGCCATATTCTGTAGAAATACAGCAAAGATATTTAATATATGTTTAATGATAAATGGATTTTAGTAACAATATTAAGTAAGTTCAGTTGGTGGTTATAGAAAAAGGAGTGGGAGTCTAATAGGGATGAAAATTTAGTATGATTGTAAAGGAAATTATGAATATGTGTAAACAGATTTGTATATCGATATGTTTGTGCATTTGTAAATATTTGTAAAGATGTAATTATTTTGTAAATTGTATATAAATAAAGGACCTCTAATCTTTTCAATAGGTGCCATAGGATATTTTGCATCCAACTGAGCTGCTACCTACTCAAGCAGATAGGCCCTTGGTTTAATTGTCTCATCCAAAGCACAAAATACTCAGAAGTACAGCACTCCCCCCTTGGTTTAATTGTCTCATCCAAAGCACAAAACACTCAGAAGTACAGCATTCCCCCCTTTATGTTGCACTGCAGTGTCAGGAATCAATTTACCTGGTGTGGAAATAGAAACTACAGCCTTTAGCATCAAAGGTGAGTGTATTACTTGTTGTGCCACTGACACTACTTGCATTCATGGGAAGTAGTACAAGATAATCCATTAAAATGTGACTTGGATTGCTGAATACTGAAACATGGAGACAAAATGACTGAAAATCTACCCTTGCATATATTAAATCCAAGATAACCATTTATAGGAATAGTCTTTTTTCTGAAATATGGTGATATCAGATTTAGTATATATAGGTTTGGGGGATTTTGCGGAGCTTGCAACCACACTGTGGTGATACAAGAGCTTGTCCCCTTGCAAAAAAAAAAAAAAAAAACAAGTTTAAAGGAGAAGAGCAATGTTGAATATTTCCTCTTCTCCTGCATTTTTCATCTTTTCTCCCTGATATTTTGAGACTTAGGAGTTCATGTCTTGGTATTTCAGTGTGCACTCCCTCATATTTTTAAAGATGTGAGGAACTCATTTTTCTATTATCTGGTGGTTTAAATTTAGTACATTGTTAATAACTGTGGAGCTTCCAAGGCTCTTGCACTTAAAAAAAAAGTTGTCCTTCACAAGTGGATGCTTTGTGAAAGCAAACAACATTTTTTTATTTTATTTTGTGCTCCCCCCTTCTGTCCTTTTCAGGTTAACAAAGAATTATTGTTTTTCTTTACTGTATATACACTCTGCCATATTTTTAAGGATGTGGGAAAAATATGTTGCTGTTACTGGGTGGTTTAGTGCTTTGGTTTGGCCAATGGGGTTATAAAACAATTTGATGCAGCCCTTTCACTTAAAAATTGCATCCTCCGTGAGCAGACACAAGAAGAGTGGACTTCAGCATTGAACACTGATGCAAAAATATGCGTTGTGTGTCTTTGTATGATTCCATGATCCTTTGTGATCAGGTGAATAGCAGCTTATCTTTTATCTTGTAAGTCTTCATTTAGGCCACTATTATTTTCTTGTGCTATAGACAGTATAACCACAAATACTATATTCTTTAGGTATTACTGTTGCAAAAGCATTTTGAATAATACATTTTCTGTATTATGCAGGTCCTGTTAAGTTTAACCAACTTGTGACATATCATTAAAGCTTAAACCAAGTAATATACAGTTTAATTTGGTATTCACTAACAATTCACATCTTTTTAAGGAGCAGTTTGGCTGAACTGGGGTTGTACTAATTTATGGCAATAACAGAGCTAGATTATGATCACTTAATATATGTTGAATTTTGATGACCACGTTTCATTTTCTCCAGTCAGCTTTTCATTAACTACATACTGAAGTAAGATTATCATTAGCGGCTTTGTAAAGTAAACATAGTTCCTGCAGTTTATTCTAAGCTTTATATTTTGCACTAATTTTCTTACTCATACTCTAAATCTGCTGTTCATTCTGCATTTTTAAATGTCTGATCATTTTTTTGTTTTTCTTAATGGAGTTATACTATACACCTAGTATTAATTGATGCCTCTATAAATTGATATGCAGTTTGATAAATATTTGATATTTGAAATCAACTCAACTGATATTCTTGACTCTCTGATCTTACAGAGTAGTTCCATTATTAACTTTTGTTCCTATTATTAATTTATTGTACAAGTTTAAGCAAAATGTTCTCATAACAGATATGGCCAATTTAAATAGATATGCTTTTCAAGATTTAATTAATAGATGTTGTATAGTATTTGAAATGTGGAGTTTTTATGAAAACTAATAACAATGAAATCAGTTCTGCTTACCCAAGCTGTTTTAAGTTTGAACAGTTATGTAACATATAATTGAGTGTAAATTATCTTATGTTAAACATTGTTCATGCAGTAATGGGATATCTTTATGTACTACTGAAATGTTTATAGATTAATGGAAAGAGGAATCATCTGACTCAGTTAAAGATGGGGAGATGCATTCTATGAAATTACTTGTCAATATGTAAGATAACTCACTTTTGAATCAAGTACCATTTGTTTAAATGATGAGAAGGATCTTGCTAAAGTAGAGTCTATAACAGATAGCATTTTACATGTTGATGCCAATACTTTTATAAACAATCAGATGAGCCCAACTGCTCTACTAAGTCAGCTTCACCAAAAAATTTTAACTTAAAAGTAACAAACAGTTCTAAAAAAATTATTACTGTTTAGCAGACTATCAAAAAGTACAAGGAAAAAAAAAGATTAACAACTCAATAAATGCAATTAATCTTAGGAAAATATTTTTCTTTATGACCAAAATGGTAGAGAACTAATAATAGAGAATTAATAAACTATCGTCCATAAGATCTCTTCTTGGTACTAATTCTAATTTGAACAGATAGATAATGAGTGTCTGTGAAATGTATTGCCCACTAGTGAAAAAGATCCTATGGAAGTTTTTTGTCACAGACATACTTTTACATCACCTTGAGATTCTGGAAATATTATTTTTTTCAGCCAAAATTAATAGGCTACCAGTTCTGTACACAGAAATTATTATTAATTCCAGGGTACCCAAAAAGCAACAATGATGCCTAAGTCAGGAATGCAACTTGAAAATAACCTTATCAAACTTAAGAAAATGAAGAGGACAGCCTTAGGAGGATTAGCACACAAACTTGACTTAGAACCTCTTCATCTCAAGGCAAACATTATTCTATCTAATGCTGATACTAGTATACTTAATACTAGATGTGATGCAGCCAACACAAAGTCCTGGACTATGGATATTATGGCTAGTAATGTATTAATCTGATTAGACTCCATGTTTAAATAAATGTGCAGAAAAATTAAGTTACATAGAAAAAAACTAAGATAGTCATCCCAGCATTACCATCCTTAAAAGTAATTGACATTCCTGATTTAATTAATAAACTGGGAAGTGTGGTTATATCTATAAACATATAGTAACTCGTTGTGGTATACACAATCTTCAGTATACATCAATGAATTACATGAAAAATGTTGTATTAGATATTGTAGAATTGTTGAGATCTTCTGAAACAGAAGTGGCTTTTATTGAAAAAAATTTCCATCTTGTGGACTAAATGAATTTTTTACCAAAGCTTTCCTATCCAATACCTGACAGAGGCAACTATGTTCTACTTAGTTAACCAAACTGATGTTTCTTTTTGGTGGGGGGGGGGGGGATAAGGTATGGCTGTCAGATGTTTGCCAAGGATAATTTTCATCTCAGATATTATGGTTCAGATTATATTAGTAATAGCCTGAAAGTATTTGTTAAGGCATTTTTAATTGCAAGAGAAATAAGAAGCATTTATAATCAGAACAATCATTCTTCTCAATACCTACAGTCTTGGAAATAAAACCCATGAATTGAATGGCATTATGAAAATTGAGAAACTTTCATTATTAGCTATTACTAAAGCATAGGATACACATGTATTAATGTTTCCAAGCTATATAGGTATGAGTACTTACTATATAATAAGAATGGGGTGGAGTCTTATTATTGTTAAAGTAGACAATTAAAGCTAAAGTAATAGCTAAAAAACAATAAATTAAACAACTTTAGTTATAGATTTGAAAGAATAGCACAGTGGAGATAATTTAAGGGTTATGATAAAATACAGAAAACCATCAGTGGATTACTTTGCACATTACAAATGCTTACAAAATTTAGAATAATTTATTGGACAAAGGCAAATTATTTTACTAGGTGATCTGAATCACCCCAGGGTAAACTAGGCAGAATATACAACTGCCTCATAAAGCAAAATGATTTCCTAGACATAGTATGTCTTTTTTCCAGGAATTATTAGTGAATAGACTAGAACATAGAGAATCAATAGGTAGGAATTACACAATAAAACACAGAAGAAGTGAGTAATAAAGGAGAGAAGAATTAATATGTCATATAACTTTCTGACACTAGAGGGGGTATAAGACCAAGGTTTTTAAAGCTTGCGAATGCTCATATGAAAAACAATATGTACAAGATTTTTATATTTATTTTTATTTTACATTAAAATCAAATGAAGAACTTTCCCAAAGTTGTAATAAATGATGTCAAATCAATTTTCAAACAACATCTAAAAGAAAAATAGATTTTAAAAGTTTTGGTTTTTACACAATTAATTTTTGAAAAAGTGATTAGGAATGCATATTAATAAGATGCGACAATTCATTGGTTCTTTTTAAAAAAGAATTTGAGTTTTATTGGTTAATTGTGTTATTAATAAAGTATAAAGGTAGAGTGTTTTTAAAACAGTTTTATCTGATGAAGTCTTGGAGTATCAGGACGAAAACGCATGTGGTTGTGCAATAAAAGCGTTCAAGAAGTTCGTTGGTGTCACTTTCGTGGTTTGTTTAAGGAAAAGTACTGCATTCCGCTCTACGGCTTTCTTTTGCTTGGATTTCTTGGTTATTAGTGAAAGCCGCACTTTCTTGGTTTTTTGAGTGATTTTGTGGAGAGTGGTTTGCTGTACGAATTTGTTCGTGATGGGTTCGGAAGGACAGGAAGAGATGGGGCAAACTCGCAAACTCATAGGTCAGTTAACGGAACTGATCGATTTACTTACGCCCCTATGCCAAAGTTTGGTTGCAGGGCGTGCAGTAATGCACTCGGAGGTTTCATTTCATGAGGGGATTAACGGACAAGCTGCAAAGAGGAAAAGGGAGCTTATAGGCGACAACTGGGAAGCCGGCGACCCTGGAGAACCGGAGATGTCCAATTTTAACCCCATGAGAACACTGAGGGCCCTTGATGGTAGAGAGGAGGATCGAGAACAAAGTTATCATGACAATACGGACAAGGGTGCGAGACCTAAAACTAGGTCAAATACCAAAGGTACTGTTTTTCCGAACCACAAAACCACTAATGAGTGGTTAAAGAAGAATTATTTGTTTAATATTGAAAGTGACATTGACAATGAAATTGGTAATGATGGCAGGACATACATTGAAAAGCTTGATAAACTGTACGAGCTAATGTTGAAATTTAGAACATTAAGGATAGAAAATGCATATTTGAATGAATGTATAATTAAGGAAATAGTCCCTAAGGGACTAAGGGTCTATAAATACCCTAATAATGTGCAACTAGGGTCTTCCTTTCATGTGAATTTAGTAAATGCTTTCAACAAATGTGGATTAGAAGTTGTACAGCTTATCATTGAAGAAAACGAAAGTAAATTAACTATTATTGAACATGAAATTAAGGAGCTTGATACCAACATTAAGCAAGATCTCATTTTTGAGATCAAACAGGAGAGGGAGAGGTATTTTAAAATGAGAGAGGAAATTGATTTGAAATGTGAAGACATCATTAAATGGAAAATGGGAAAGTTAAATAGAGATATAAAAGAATATGCAAGCAATACTAGTTACCCCAAGCCAACTATAATGAACATGAGGGGAAATTTTAGGAATAATAATAAAGATATAAATAAAAGAAATAGTGAAAGAAAGAATATTGAATACAATTATGACACTGAATTTCCACCTTTAGGGATGGAAAATCAAGATTATGGATCTTACAACAGGGAAAGAAATTTTCAGGTGAGAGGGGGGAGAAGGGGGAGAGGGAGACACTATTAGTGAGTACCCTGGTCCCCATAAGTAACGGAAATAAGGAGAACAGTATAATTTTTGAGAACGAAATTAAAGGCAACTTTGAAGGATTTACTATTTATAATTTTAGTAACATGATTTTAAAGAAAGAACATTTTGAACTGTTGAGTAAAGGATTGAAGTACAACCCAGTGAAGAAAGGAAATGTGACGGGTTCAATTTTGGACATAAAGTTATTCACCAGAAAAATTAATTTAACTGTTCTGGCTTCTAAAATGGGTATGAAAGGAACTAGAATGGTGACAGACGAACTGAAAAGAAGTTCGGTATTTAATCCACCTTTAGCACCTCAAATAAAAAACTTTGAAAATGTTTTAGAAAAAGAAATTAGAAAATTAGAAAAGAAGGACAGAAGTAAAAATAAATACATGACTAATATGAAGAAAGAGGAATGGGAAGTCTTGAATGAAATGATTGGGAATGCTAAGGTAAGAGTGATGAAACCGGACAAAGGGGGTGGAATTGTCATCATGGAAAATACCATGTATGACACTAAAATGTATTCAATTTTGTTAGATGAACGAAAATATTCAGTTGCCTCTAAAAATGAGGTTGTAATAGCACACAAGAAAATAGATGTGATGCTTGAAAATTTATTAATGGATAAAGTAATGGATATAAAAACATACAAATATTTAGAGGTAAAAAAGCCAAGGGTAGCAACAATGTTTGGTATACCCAAGATTCATAAGAATCAATTTGACCCCCCTTTAAGACCGATTGTTTCAGCGGAAGGAGCAAAAATTACCCCGTTAGCTAAATATGTGGACAATAAAGTTAAACATTTATGGATGAAAAATGATATAATTTTAAGAGATTCCTGGGACTTCCTAAGAGAACTGTCTACAAGTATATATAAGGAAACTATAATTTTTGTCACAATAGACATTATAGATCTTTTCTCTAGTATACCGCATGTTGAAGGTATGGAATTATTTGAGGAAAGTGTGTTTGCAGACAGGAAGTTGTCACAAGAAGAAAAGGTAACTGTAGTGACCCTCATGGACTCTATTTTAAAGTATAACTATTTGATGTTCAATGGAGAATATTACAAACAGATTTCAGGAGTCTCAATGGGGGCAGCTTGTGCCCCGACCTTTGCTAATATTGTGCTTGGTAAATGGGAGGAGAAATTTATAACAAACTCTGCTTTTAAGCAATATTGGTGCCTTTATCATAGATTTTTAGATGACATAGCAATGTTTTGGATAGGAAGTGTGGAAAAGTTTAATGAATTTTTTGCCTATATAAATCAAACCACTAATTTTCTAAAATTTACTTACGTAATTAATGCGGAAGTTATGAATTACTTAGACGTAGAAATCTACAAGAAAAATGGAAATTTTGAAACTAAAGTGTTTAGGAAAAACACATTCGTTAACTCATACATACATTATGATAGTTTTCATCCAAAACATTGTAAGAAAAATATTATAAAGGGCCAATTTGTGAGAGGCTCAAGGATGACAAGTGATGAAAGTGATTTCCACCAAGAATGTAATAAATTAGAAGCAATGTTTCTTGAGAGGGGTTACCCACCAGACTTCATTAGTGCAATAAGAGATGAAGTTGAGAAAGGAAGGAAAAATAAATTTCAACCAATAAAAGGAAGAAAAGAAGTATTTAATGATGACTTGGGTAATATGACAGTGAACAAAAATGAGAATGTCAAAAGATTAATTATAGAGTTCAATACTTTAAATAAAGAGGTCAAAGAGATATTTAAGAGGGAATGGGATAGATTTGTTGCCATCACAGATTTAGAAGAGATAAAGAGTATAACACCACAAGTGACTTTCAGAAACCCTCCCAACATAAAGAAAAAACTAGAAGGAAATGGGAAATATAAGAAGATAGAGGCAATTAATAAAGTGGGAACACACAAGTGCGGGAGATGTGCTCAATGTCCGTATATTTTGAACAAGGAAGAAGTTTTTATAGAAAGTAGAAAGAGATTAATAAGAAGTAAGGACAGAATTAATTGTAATACCCAAGGGGTAGTTTACTTGGCAATCTGTCAAAATTGCCAATCATTCTATATTGGAAAAACGGAAAGAGTGTTTAAAAGATGTATATACGAGCACATATACGATATTGGAAAAAGAAAAGAAACTAATGCACTTTATAGGCACTTTAAAAACTGTGAAGGAGCTAAATATTTATTTTTTGGGTTAGAACAGGTACAACAAGATGTGAGGGGAGGTCTATGGGAGGAGATTATAGAAAGTAGGGAGTTATGGTGGCAGGTCTTTTTAAATGCTTGTAAAAAGCCTGGATTAAATGAAAATCTATCCATAGGACCAATATTAAAAGTGAAAGCGAATAAAGTTTAAGTCACATTCACTGGGTTGTTTCAGTCTACAAAAGGTACATATAAACATTGATTATAGGAATATATTAAAATAATAATTTTAGGTATTTAATTAATTATTTATTTATTTATTTATTCTTATATATATATATATATATGCAATTTTAATAATTTATTTAAACATAAACAAAGAACATAGAGAATCAATAGGTAGGAATTACACAATAAAACACAGAAGAAGTGAGTAATAAAGGAGAGAAGAATTAATATGTCATATAACTTTCTGACACTAGAGGGGGTATAAGACCAAGGTTTTTAAAGCTTGCGAATGCTCATATGAAAAACAATATGTACAAGATTTTTATATTTATTTTTATTTTACATTAAAATCAAATGAAGAACTTTCCCAAAGTTGTAATAAATGATGTCAAATCTATTTTCAAACAACATCTAAAAGAAAAATAGATTTTAAAAGTTTTGGTTTTTACACAATTAATTTTTGAAAAAGTGATTAGGAATGCATATTAATGAGATGCGACAATTCATTGGTTCTTTTTAAAAAAGAATTTGAGTTTTATTGGTTAATTGTGTTATTAATAAAGTATAAAGGTAGAGTGTTTTTAAAACAGTTTTATCTGATGAAGTCTTGGAGTATCAGGACGAAAACGCATGTGGTTGTGTAATAAAAGCGTTCAAGAAGTTCGTTGGTGTCACTTTCGTGGTTTGTTTAAGGAAAAGTACTGCATTCCGCTCTACGGCTTTCTTTTGCTTGGATTTCTTGGTTATTAGTGAAAGCCGCACTTTCTTGTTTTTTTTAGTGAATAGACTACCTATAGAAATATATTTGATCCAATTGTAAAAAAATTGTGAACATTTAATAAACAATTTGGGCATATGTTCAGCTTTAGGAACATCTTACCACAATTCCTTATTTTTTAAAATGCACACTGTGGAAAATAAGCTCCAATTAACTTATAATAGCCAGTGGTGGCTGGTGACTTCAAATCAAAGGGGGGCTGCAGGAGACAGCTGAATGGGTGGGGTCAAGGGGAATGGGTGTGGCCAACTAGAAAGGGGAGGAGCTATGCTCAAAACCACAACAACTAACTTTAATTAAATATGCTGCCCTGGGTGCCAAACCATCATTATCAGTGTCCAATCAAGACAAAAATAAGTGTAGAAGAATACAAATATTCAAAGCATTGGCTGCATGACAGCTTACTTAATACCTAGATGGAAACAAAAGGTTGTGAGGCATGAAAAAATAAATTACTTTTTAAATACATTACTGGAATGCCAGTCAAAATCAAGTATAAAAAAAACAAGAAGCACTCAACTCAAACCACTTCTCCTTGCACTGCAGTTCTAATTATAATTTATATTCAGCTTTATTAAAGTACCAAGTAACATGCTGAAAGTAGAAATCTCTGTGATGCCCCCACTTGTAAAAATGTTTCTTATCCAAAAAAGACCTTCTGCCTGACAACTATCTACTTGTTTCATGGGGAAAACATGATCAAAGTAAAAACTGAAAAGCAAACAAGAAACACGCTCAAGATACACTGCTTAAAGGATTACTGTACAGGTTATGGACCACGCATGATTGGCATTCTGTTTAGTTTATGGGTAAAGTCTGTAGAGATGACTGGAAGTCTCCAACAAGTGTAATGAGCTTTTTAAAATAATGGAATCCTGTCCTTTAATACTCAAGGCTTATACATTATCTAGTCAAGTAATCTCTGCATGGCAACAACAGAAAGGCTTTCAATGTTGGCAATTCTTTAACAGTATGCTTATTAAAGCTTACTTGCATCTTACGATCTCAGACAAGCTTACCTTGTGGTCATTAAAGCATTGCTACTTAAACACAGAGCAACAGGCACTTTCTGAGTAACACGCATAAATCTGAGTAATAAGCATAAATCAACAGTACAAAAATATGACAGAAACCAGACCGTTCTGCAAAACCAAGGACAGATGAAAAGCCACTGTAGTACTTGTGTCTCCCTTGGATGGGGACACACACTGCATAACTTCTCCTTGCCTTGCTTGGACACATCCAGAGTCACTACATGGGGGAGTGGGGTGCAACAAGTATGTCACAATTTGAAATGTCTCTGGCTGACTGTGATGGCCCTGACACATTTGTCATACCTCTCAACCTCAGAGCAAGAAATCTGGACAAAGCCATACACAGAAGTGGGACAAAGGCCCAAAAATAAGGACAATTTTTAAATATTGCTCTAATAAACTTAGAAAGATAATAGAATAGGTCTTGCATTAGTATGAATTTTCTGAAGGGTATAAAATCTGAAACTCAAATGTCTGTCATTATTTTCTAACTTCAGTCTTTAGTGATTTGTCACTAATTTGCCAAAAAACACAATTTTATGAAAAAATGGACCAAAAATGTGATGCAAAAATATAAAATAGCCACACAATACAGCTGGGAACCTGTCAAAGAAGGGACACTTTAATATTAGTTCTGCTAACTTGAGCAGCTGACAAAATAAAAGAATCTACACGCATTTCAAGTAATCTATAACTTTGATTATTACAGTTATTTCTTAATTGTAAACCCTCCATGTTTTCTTCCAAAATTGCTATTTTGCGGAGGGATTATTAGGGGGAAGAGCAACATTTTGAGCCAAAATCGGGGACAGTTGAGAGGTTGGCTATGCCTAATTCTATAAAGCAATTTATTTGCATGTACCTCTCAACCTGTTAATGCAGTAAATCTGAACAATGCCAAATATATTGGGGGAACATATAAACAGTACTAAAAATTGCTCTTGTATAAATTGAGACAGTTGATAGAATAACAGTTCTTACTTTAGCATGCATTTTTCTGAAGGCTATGAAGTCTGAAACTCAGTGTATCATTATTTAGTGACTTAATTCCTAAATGATTTGCCAGAAAACTACAAATTTTATGAAGAACAAACCAAAAATAAGAAGCAAAAATCTATTCATTCTTTGAAAATCTGGACAGTTGGGAGGTATAGTTCAGCTGGGCCTGTCTGAGTTTGCTGCCCTTCCCCCCTGACAAAATCATGGTTGAATGGAGCCTCTGCAGCCATTCCAATGAACCATTACTTGGCTATTTCACTCCATTTACCATAAACACTAATGTGCATACTGCTTTACTTCTATGATGAGTTGGACTTCATTTGAAAGTTTTATTTTGTATTTTACAGCACAAACACTAAGTCATCTGCTAAACAAAGCAATGCAGTCTCACAATGAAAACTTAGCATTAAAACTTCTCTGCCCTTGAAACTCACATTCATTGAAACAGCATTGAAACCCACATTCAAAGAAAATACATTTTGCCAGTGGCAAAGATTCATTTTGGGCTGTTTTCAAATCATAGGCCCCTTGCATATGAAACATACATGTGCTCTTTGATACACCTTCCTCATTGTACTAAATTATATTCCTTGTACAATACAGTACAGTTGTTAGAGGGCGTTTTAAATTTGTTTTGAACATTTTTCCAGTAAGCAATGAAACAAAATGCATGCACCCATAATGGCAAAACTGCCCAGTTCAGAACATTTATCATAAACGTCTACTCAGACTTCCACAGTCCAACATTATTAGTAAATATGCACAATTCTACAGTCAACCATTATCAGTAAATATGCACAATTCCACAGTCCACCATTATCAGTAAATATGCACAATTCTACAGTCCATTATCAGTAAATATGCACAATCTCTGAAGAAGTAAAAGTCATCTAAATAATTCCACATTAAAGAAATCTGTAACTAATGAAGAGGTTGCTGCTAGCAAACACCTTTATATTTCATGGTTTCATCAAAAAATAAAGTGTTTGTTGCCCCTCAGGAATAAATTGCCTATATTACATTAAAACAATAAGCTAGTAATATTGCAAGAGAAAATGGATGGCAAACTGATAACAGACTCATAGTTAGCATCTTCACCAAGGAGAACATTCTCAGTATGGCAGCATCCACCCCTTGTGGGAGTAGAACCCACAGCCTTCTGCATCAAAAGCAAGTACACAACCTGTTGTGCTATTAGCAAGGCAAAATAACTTCACTTAAGCAACACTAAACTTCTGTTCCCCTGCAGCTCTCAGCTCCTTGTAAAATCTACTCAATACTCAACTGCATCTCAACTTCGCAGCACAAGAAAACTGGAAAAAGCCAAAATGTATTGACGGGGGTGAAAACGGCACAAACCAGGGACACATTAAACATTGCTTGTATAATCTTGGAAAGTTGCTAGAATAAAATGCTGTGTTACCACCATACATTTTACTGCCAAGGTCCCTGTGCAAAACAGTCAGAGCAACATACCACTATGCCAAATCAGCTGCTTTGTAAAAGAGAAGAAGACTGAAACTTAAATGGCTATCATTTAGTGAATTCAGTTCTCACCACAGCTGTCAACCTCTTAGTACAAAACACCTGGACAAACCCAGTAATGAGGGAATACAGCCCTCAAACATATTCAGTGAATTCAGTTCTTGCCATAGCTGTCAACCTTAGCACAAAAAAAATGGACAAAGCCAATAATGGGGGAATACAGTCCCAAAAATAGGGACACATTTCAAATATTCATCTTATAAACTTAGAAAATTGCTAGAATAAAAGGTTGTGCTACGGTTGTGTTACTATGTATTTTCTGAAGAACATGAAGTCTGAAATTCAAATGCCTGTCAATTTTACTGCTGACAGAACAAAAACAATTTTCAGTACAGACCCAGGGAGAAATACTGCAGACATGTCTTTGTAAAATGACAGGGCACCAGAGCAAATCCACACAAACACAGGGAGGAGATGCAGACTCCACACAGAAGGCACCCCAGCCAAGAATCAAACCAGAAAACCTATAGCTGTGAGGCAACAATACTACCACTGCCCCATCAAATATACAAGGAATTAAACCTTCAGAAACCTGAAGTCTGAAATTCAAATGCCTGTCAATTTTATTTAACATTTGTTAATCAGGACAGTCTGACTTGGAACAAAAACAAATGTTCAGCAGAGGCCCAGGAATAAATAATGCAGACATGTCTTTGTAACATGGGAGGACACAAAAGCAAACCCACACAAACACAGGGAGAAGATACAGATCCCACAAAGAAGGCAACCCAGCCAAGAATCAAACCTGAGAACCTGCAGCTGTGAGGCAACAATGCTACCACTGCACTATCAAATATCAAGCATTGCAGCATTTACAAACCACAGATATTATGAGGAACAGATCAGATCAAATATGAGGCAAAAATCTGCAATTTTTGTTTTACAAATGGTGGTGGGTAGGGAATTCAGGTCTTTAACACCTGCATACAAGGTACAGGGTTCAAGCCTGAGGTATTCCCTACCACACACACACCTGTAGTAGCAAACCACAAAAACTAAATATACTGCCCTGGGTGCCAAACTGTCATTATGAGAGTCCAATCAAGACAAAATGAAGTGTAGAAGAATAAAAATATTTCAATGCATTGGTTGCATGACAGCGTAATATCTAGATGGAAACAAAAAAGGTTGTGAGGCATGAAAAAATAAATTATTTTTTTTAAATACATTAATGGAATGCCAGTCAAAATCAAGTATAAGAAAAACAAGCAGCACTCAACTCAAACCACTTCTTGCACTGCAGTTCTAATTATAATTTATATTCAGCTTTATTAAAGTAAAAAGTAACATGCTGAAAGTAGAAATCTCTGATGCCCCCACTTGTAAAAATGTTCCTTATCCAAAAAAAGACCTGCTGCCTGACATCTACTTGTTTCATGGGGAAAACATGATCAAAGTAAAAAATGAAAAGCAAACAATAAATAAGCTCAAGATACATTGCTTAAAAGGATTACTGTACATGTTATGGACCACGCAATTGGCATTCGGTTTACGGTTAAAGCCTGCAGAGATGTCTGGAAGTCTCCAAGTGTAATGAGACTCTTAAAATAATGGGCCAGATTCAGGAAGGCTTACACGGAGTTTAAGAGTAGTGTAAGCCTCCGTGTAAGCCTCCTGATTCAGCAACAGCCCAAATCTCCGTGTAAGAGACAGCTAACACGTCTCTTACACGGAGTGGGCGTGGAAATGCTCAATACCTCATTTGCAGCTCCAAGATATGCAAATGAGGTATGTGAGCGATCCACGAAGCCCAAACCAGTCCGTGTAACGGACGTGTTAGCTGCAGAAATGTACTCAGCTGACAACTGAGTACATTTCTGCAAATTAAAAACGGAGCTATGTCAGCTCCAAATAAAGGGTGCATTTGTTACATTAAGCATGCCAATGGCCAAATATGTGGCCATTGGCATGAAAGTGTTGCAAAAAAGCTATATAACTTTTTTTCCACGGGATTTATGTGTTTAACTGTAGCGCACACCAGCAAACGGGTGCGCTACCTAAAACTGAAAACCGAAGCTTATAAGCCCACAATTGTGGGATTTATATATTACATGAAATGTCAATGGAGGGACTTGCAGAGCAAAAACAATATGGCCTCCGCTTAGTGGTTGTCAAGGGGGGGAAGCTCCGTGTAAGATATGTAACTAAGCATTACTAGGCAATCCTATGTAAATGAGGGTTACAATACTGAATCACACTGCCACATAAGTAATGAGCACTTTCTGAGTAGTGTAAGAGTTAGAGAAGGGGAGGAACAGAGTAAGAGGTAGGTGACATCATGGGGGGGAAGGATAGAAAGAAATGTACCAGATTGGAGGGCAATGTAAGGTAAGAGATGACAGACAGACATCAGGGAGGGAGGTGTGTCCCAACAGAACACTAGGAATGTCAAGAAATTGAGGGCATACGCTATCCCTACACTCTAAGTTTCTTGATATACGTGCATGCGCATGGCGCGCGTGTAAGGCAGGTTCAACATGTGGGAGCGTGTTGCAAACTGTTTACAACGGTTTGCAGGCGGGCGTGTGTAAGGCGGTGTCTTGGCGCTTTAGCATGAATCAGCCTAGCTAACACCGTGTAAGGATGTGCGCGCTTGTAACACCGTGTAGGGATGTGTACACGCCGTTTAAGTTACTGTGAGCGTGTTTAAGCTGGGGTGCACATTGCTCCCCTCAGGAAACAGAGAGGAAATAGGAAACAACCAAAATACAGGAAACTGCCAGAAGATACTACTAAAGTTAATTGGTGGAAACAATTAGAAGCAGGCAATTACACAGGCAGACTAGAAGCCCAACCCAGCACTTAAAACACAACAAAGAGCAGTGCAGGCTGTTTCTCACAAGAGATACTGCCAGAAACTAAGCTATCAGAATTGAAACCTGAAAAGAGCTGAACTCAGAGCAGAAATGCTAGGGGCTGCC
Source organism: Protopterus annectens (assembly GCF_019279795.1). Lineage (NCBI taxonomy): Eukaryota > Metazoa > Chordata > Ceratodontiformes > Protopteridae > Protopterus > Protopterus annectens. Next base: position 312,708,648 of record NC_056747.1, on the reverse strand, counting down.
ATAGCTGTTATAATCAGACATAGGCGAATTGCTGAGGGTGGTGATAATGCAGATGCTGACAGACAACCCAGAGTGAGGAGAAGGAGAAGAGTATACAGGCCTAGGGTCACCTACCATGGGTTACATGAGCTGGAGATAGTAGAGCGCTATAGAGTGGACAGAGAGCTCCTGCAGCAGATTGTTGAGCTGTGCAGGCCACGCCTCACACACAGAACCAACAGAGGGGAACCCATCCCAGTGGAAACCAAGGTATGTGTTGGCCTAAGAATACTAGCAACAGGTACCTTTCAGAGACCAACTGACGATATGATGGGGATATCACAGGCATCAGCCTCCAGGGTACTGCACCAGTTCCTGGATGCCATGTCACCACATGTCAGTGATCATATATATGTCCCTAATGACCGTGAGGTTGTGTCCAGCAATATGCGTCTCTTCCAGCAAATAGTGGGATACCCTGAGGTGCTGGGTGCAATAGACTGCACGCACATACGCATCAAGGCACCAGCCGGTGAGCGGGGTAGAGTCTACATTAACCGCAAGGGATACCCCTC